>NW_027418405.1:0-86717 GCF_009905375.1 Apium graveolens
CAAAATACTTCTTTTTGTAATCAACTTGCTCAAATTCTTTTTCTCAGAATTTGGCTTCCTACACTCACTTGCAAAGTGTCCACTAATGCCACAGTTGTAACATTTGAACTTTGATTTGTCCACCATGTTTTTGTTTGGGCTTAGTGAACTTTGTATTTTTACTGAACTTCATTTTTGCAAACCTCCTGGACAGAAAGGCCAAATGTCTTCAATATCATCAGATTCATTGTAAGAACCCCCAAAATTTTTCAACTTTTGTAAACCCTTGGAATAGTGTTTTGCTGAATGATGAAAACTTTTCATGCCACACTATGTAAGGGTTCTGTTATTGATCTTCTGGGATATTATTAGGACTCTATGTGGTATATAAAGTGTATGTAAAGATCGTCAGAATCCAATTTCCAAACACTGGATTTTCCCGGAAATCCACTAGATCGGAAAGGATTGAGTATAAGGTAACAGGATAAAAAGGATGTAAAAATAAGGATTATAATAGAGGATCATAAAAGGAATATAATGTATTGAGAAAGGTTAAGGGAACCTAAGTAATAAGATCCCGAGTATGATCCTTCAAATGATAAACGAGAACGAAAGTTAAGCGAACCGTATAACAGATCAGCGGTCATTAGGCAAACGATTAGGAAGTTAAGGCAAAGGGATTAGAGGGAGTGATGTCACCCAACCAATGAGAGGAGGACAAGGAGGGAAAGATGACATCACAACATGACATAGGCATGACATGGGAAGGAAGGGAGGTGTGGTTGAATGAGAACCACACAAATTCAAGGGCAACAAGGTAATTAACTAAATCAAACACAAAAACAAGTCAACCAAGCCAAGCAAAATCATTTTTCATCAAAATCAAAAAGAAACCAAGGCATTGTTCATCTTTTGCTCTCGGCTTTTTAGCTTTTTAAAGGGCAAGAATTTCAAAATCAAGATCCAAGCCTCCTAAATTGGTGAGTTTAATTCCCTAATCATCTTCATGCTTAGTTAGGGCTATATCATGAGTTTAAGCCATCAATTCCTTCTCCATCTTCTTCATTTAATCAAAGAAGAAGGACAATGAATAGGTTTTCAAGTTTTTAACTTGAAATTTTTCGTGTTTCCTTGAAGATCCAAGCATTCCTAAGACTTCTCAAAGCTTCTTAAAGCTTCCTAGCTCCTTCCCACCACTTCAAGGAAGGTATATCATCTCCAAACCCTAGATTCCTATGTATTATAAGATGATTTTGATTAGTAGGGTGATATTGTGCTTGTGTGTTGTGATTAGAGTTTGGGATTTGAAATGGTAGTGAAATGGAATGGTAAATGTGTTGTTTTGATTAAAAGAACTTAGTATGGGTTAAAGTTAAGCTTAGGCATAAGTAATAATGTAAATTGAATTGGTTGGGTTGTTATGATGTGATAAGATGGATGTTGGTTGTATGTTGGATTTGAGGTTGAATTGGGATGGTTTTGAATGGTTTTAAAATTGGGAAATGCGCTGTAAACAATAGTCGTCGTAACGTCCGATTTTCTTTAGACTGTTTTTGTGCATAACATTAGGACCCGAGAACCCCCTGCTAGATTATGACCACTGCCATGTTTAGATAGCTCATGTTACGAGCTTCGTTTTGATATATAGTTCGTTCGATTCCGATGCACGGTTTAGGAGAAACGACCGTTTCAAGTAACGGCGTTTCACGAACGAAACTTTTCCCCTCGCCTTACTTTGAACATAGGTTAAAGACCAAAAAGGGTTAATTAAGGTATGAAACATTTATGGTAAGTGTGTTAGGCAGTTGGTAAGACACTCGCAAAGGAATCGCCTTAAAACTCGTAAAGGTTAAATTATTAAAAATGGTGGAGCCGAGGGTACCCGAAGTGACTTAAGAGAATCAGTAAGCGCAGAATAAGCGTTAGAGTCTAAGTTAGTTAAAGTATAGATTTACAAGTGACTTTGGTTTAATTCCAACTTACTTGTTGTTTATAGGTTACCAAACTCGTCCCGAGCCTTTTATCACCCCAAGTCGCTCAGGCAAGTTTTCTACCCGTTATACTGTTGTTGTGATGTATATGTATATATGCATTATCTTGCGATAGATGCATGTTGGTATTAGCAAATGTTGTTATATATTGAAGCATGATGCTATGGTATATATATATGCATGCATGTTTCGTATTCTTTCCATATATAATTGTTGATAATACCTATGCTAGAGGATAGCGGTAATTTGCATATACCCTTAGTATAGGGACCCAAAAGGTGGAAATAATTTCTAAACCGGGAGTCGAGGATCCCGAGTAGATTTTGTATATATGTATATAAATATATATATATATACATATATATATATATATGGTCATGGTTTTCAAAACTATTAATCGAATAAGGTTTATTCGATAACCTTATTTTATTATTGATATTATTTGAATATTCATTCGAGGGCTTATGACTTCTTTATTTTATTAAATGAATATTATTTTGAATATTCATTCGAGGACTTATGACTCCTTTTATTTTATTATTTGAATATTATTTGAATATTCATTCGAGGGCTTATGACTCAGTTTATATTATTTAATGAATATTATTTGAATATTCATTTGAGGATGTATGACTCCTTTATTTTATTTAATGAATATTATTTATAATATTCATTCGAGGTATTATGACTCCGCTTATTACTGCAATATATTCTTTATTTTATTAAAGAATAAGGTGTCAATAATCAAACTTATTTTCGATTATTCAAATAAAGATTGTACTTTCGTATAAGTATATCTTTGGTTATTTAATACTCGTTTCAAGTATAAGTTTTAATACTTTTACTTCAATTATTTTTATAAAGATTATTCTTTATCGGAATATTATTTAAATAATAATATTCAGACATTTTCTAAATATACTGGGGACTGATTTACTTCATTAAATCAGCTTTACTCAAAACACTCTTTAAAGTGTTTTTGAGTCTTCAAAATGATTTTTAAAAGTTAGAGCGGATCCCAAAACTCATTTTTATATTTAAGATCTTCCTTTTTAAGGGGATTTAAATACTCGCTCAAAACCTGAGGGATCCGGCTCTGTGGTGTATTTTAAATTCGCAACAAGGTTGCAGTTTTGGTAAATGAATTGATTACTTACCCAACGTTCGGGAAGTAAGTCCATCTATTGAGTCGGCATAAGCAACATGGGCTCAGTGGGCGTCCATGATAGTGTAAGTGGCTCAGTGGGAGTCCATCAAATACATAAGTGGCTGAGTGGCAGTCCAGCATAAGGTCCTATTGCGACCAAGGGTGATGACCAGTGGGGAATTCGTCCATCTACTAGTAGAAAAGGTTACTTATGGGTATCTTTGCCTGATCAGCAAGATATCTGGTTTATGCCAACTTCTTTTCCTTTCCAAATTTATTGGATATTGCAATTCTGTTCATACTTTATATGGAAGAGGTTTTCAGGAAATGTATAAAGAAGATGTATATGTGGATATATATATATATATATATATATCAGAACTTAATGAAGTATATCATAACTTCATTTCCTTTAATAATATTTCAAAGGTTTAATCTATTCAAATCTTGTCTTGTGGTCTCATCTATGTGATGAACTGGTAAAAGCTCATTATACTTTGAACAGTGGTAGTTCAAGTAGCTTTATAAATGATATAAGTGTAGTGAAGTATTTGGTAACTTCATCCCTCATTTTTACTTATATCTAGTAAGTAATTATCTTACACAGGATAAAAGATTCTAGTAAGTATCCATTTAGATACTTATATTATTGTTATCACTACATATTATCTTGCGAGCTGTCAGGCTCACTCTTGCTTTATTTCTTCATCACACAACAACAATTAGGAAAGATGGCCAGACTCCAGCAGACCCAGCGCAAGCGCGTGGGAAGCGTCCCGCGTCTTCCCGATGATGTTGTAACTGCTATAGCTGCAGAGGTAGATCTATTGTAGATCAGACCATCTACTTTTGAGAATCAATTATGTATAATTATAACTTGTAGCAGATAATGGCAATTAACTGTAAATTATCAAGTAATCATTTTGGGTTGTAATAACTTTTAAATTGTGGATTCAAAGACTTGTACTTATTTCTATTTCATCTCTGAGACTATAACGGGTTGTGGTGTGTGTTAGTGTGGGGTCACAGCATAAGGTTATTATTATTAATTAAGTGAAGTGATATTGTGGAAAGAAAGACCGTGACAACCCGGATCCCCGACCCCGGATCTGGGGGTGTTACAGAAATGGTATCAGAGCTAAGCGTTATAAACCTCAGAGATGATGCGTCGATATAATAACAAACTCACAAAGATAATAAGAACTCTTGCCAAGTTCATGGTCGGACTACTTAAAGTAGTGCTGACAGTTAAAACCCTTACGGGAACCCTTATAAGTATCATGATAGTAACTTAGCTCGTTTAATGTGTAGGCGCCTGAGATAGAGGACCCTGAGATGTTCGAGCGTGAGCATGATGAGGCATTGCTAGATGTTGAGGATCAGGAGGAGCCTGAGATGGAGGAGGATGAGGAGGACCCCTCAGAGGAGTCAGAGACGGAGGTCATTGCTATTTCAGATGAGGAGGACCCCTCAGAGGAGTCAGAGACAGAGGTTATTGCTATTCCAGATGAGGAGGACCCGGATGAGGTCCCAGTAGCTGAGGAGCGTGTTGGACCTATGGTAGTGTATGTTGGTACCCCTTTAGCCACACTTCCGGTGGTAAGAGCCCCTACCCCTCCACCACTATCTTGGATTCCCGATGATGACAGCTCAGAGACCCATACTTCCGAGCCTAGACAGACCGAGGAGGCACCCTCAGCGGCTCCGGATTCACCACCTCTTGACCCTGCCCACAGGCAGTCTTCGTTAGCACATGGATATGTTCAGGATGTTCTGAGGACCCGAGTGGCTGTTGCCGAGGGCCGACTGGATGAGGCCAGGAGGGAGTTGGATGCAGAGAGGGCGGGAAGGCGTACCCGAGCTTATGAGACTAGGGCTTCTATACCCCGATCCTTGAGGAGGGAGCTTACGGGGATAGAGCTCACATCCCGAGCGAGGCTCAGATCGCTCCAGGGGGACAGGCATGGTAGGATCTCCAGGCGGCAGGCCGACTATATCTTCCGTCGTGCGATGGAAAGGGTATGGGAGCTGACCCGCTCCGGTGTATGATTCAGGACTGACGATGGAATAGTCTAGTTGTCTAGTTAGCCGAGGCCTTAGTAAGAGCCAATTTTCCGGGATAGTTGACTTGTATATAGCATCCCTTTTTCTGACTAGACAGATAGACTCTTGTGTATCACTTTTGGGACAGATGACTGTAGCACTGTTGTACTTTTGACCAGATCAAACTATGTATTTCTCGCATTATGTATATATTTGTTTCCTTTCGGTTCAGTTCCATAGTGACGGGATCACTGTTTTTATCATTATTATTACTGCACTTCGTATTAGAACTTTCTTAAAATAATAGAATTGCGATATACGTTCTCCCCATTATAAGAGCTGTGCAGGGCACAATGTTGTATATGATTGTGACCTAATGTTGAATTTCCCCATAATTTTTTTATTATTATTATCAGAATCATGCCACCAAGAAAGATTGGAACTAGGGCGAACCCTGGATCTGAGGACCAGGGAAGCCATAACCAGGATGATAGGAACCAGGAACACAGTGAAGAGGAAGATGAGGATTATGTGGAACAGGATGACTCCCTGTATGAAGAGGAAGAGGAAACATATGATGTTGAGGGATTTGAGATAGAGGCTGAAGAAGGAGAAACCGAGGTTGAGCAACCAGTACCAAACCCAGGCATGGATCCCATGGGCCAGTTCATGCAACTCCTAAGGCAGAATTTGGAACGTCAACCCAACCCACCCCCTCAAGGAAATAACAATACTGTGGCAAACTCTTTCAGGGCTTTTAAGACCCTTAAGCCCCCTGAGTTCCACGGATCAGCCGACCCAGTTGAGGCAAGGGCATGGTTAAAGGAAATGGAGAAATCTTTTGAGATTTTGAGTACCGATGAGGCACAGAAGACTGTATTTGCTACCTACCTTCTGAAAGGAGAAGCTAACTACTGGTGGGAGGCCAAGAAAAACATGGAGACAGATGCTATTATAACCTGGGAGAGATTTAGTCAGTTGTTTCTGGGGAAGTATTTCCCGAGGTTTATGGAAAACCAGATGGAGCTCAAGTTCTTGGAGCTAAAGCAGAATAACTTGTCTGTAGCAGAGTACGAAGCGAAATTTACTGAGTTATCAAGGTTTGTGCCAGAGTTTGTGAGCACCGAGGAAAAGAAAGCTAGGAGGTTTCAGCAGGGACTGAAACCGTGGATTCAGAATAGGGTGGCAATCCTTGAGCTTACGGACTATGCCACTCTGGTGCAAAAGGCAACGATTGTAGAAGTCGGAAGTGAACAGATGCAGAAGGAAAGAGAGAAGAAAGGAATAAAGAGGAAAAGTATGAGCATGGGTGGAGGTTCCACAGGAAGGAGCTTCCCAACTAGATTTAATCGAGGAGCGGTGTCCCTACCAGGAAGGAACACTGGGTTTAAGCGGCCAATGAGTGTGAGTGTGAGCCAGGGCGGCCAGAAATCAAGAATGTCCTATTCCAACCAGTCTCGACCCCCATTGCCAGCCTGTAACATATGTGGAAGGAATCACACTGGGGAGTGTAAAGGAAAGCCAGTAACCTGCTTTAAGTGCGGTCGGGAAGGCCACTATTCAACTAAGTGCCCATCATCAACCCCTGCCATCATTCCAACCACCACTTGTCATCAGTATGGACGCCCAGGTCATTGGAAGAGGGAATGCCCAATGAACAAACCAGCAGCTTCGGGAGCAAGCAGGGCTGCTTCTAATAAGCCACCTACTGCGAGGACTTTCAACATGACAGTCCAGGATGCTATGAAAGATTCAGATGTGATAGCAGGTACCCTTTCTCTAAATTCAGTCAGTGCAAACGTTTTATTTGATTCGGGAGCGACTAAATCTTTTATATCAAAGGACCTTGCGCGTAAGTTAAGACATAAGGCTGAACCCTTGATAGAACCCTTACAAGTAGAAATAGCCAATCATGAAATTATTCCTGTTAACCAGATTCACCCCGCCTGTGAGATAGGCATAGGGGAGCAATCTTTTAGTGTTGATCTGATTCCTTTTAAATTAGGGGAGTTTGATGTAATTTTGGGAATGGACTGGCTATCTAGCAATGATGCTCAGATAGACTGTAAAGGGAAGAAAGTTAAGTTAAATGTCCCAGGGAAGAAGGAAGTTATATTTAGAGGAAAGAGGCAGACGCAGAAATTTTTGACTATGGCCCAGGCCAGGAGGATGCTACGAAAAGGAAATGAGGCCTACCTAGCCTATGTGGTGGACACGCAGAAGGAGGTGCCCAACTTACAAGATATTCCAGTAGTCAACGAATTTGAAGATGTATTCCCACAAGACCTTCCGGGATTACCACCCGATAGAGTGATTGAATTTGCTATTGAGTTGGCCCCAGGGACGGCGCCAGTTTCAAAAGCACCTTACCGGTTAGCCCCGTTAGAAATGAAGGAATTAGCTATCCAATTGCAGGAACTCTTGGATAAGGGTATGATAAGACCCAGTGTGTCTCCATGGGGAGCACCAGTTTTATTTGTTAAGAAGAAAGATGGGAGCATGAGGCTGTGCATAGACTATCGAGAGTTGAACAAGCTAACCATAAAGAACAGGTACCCATTACCTAGAATAGACGATATGTTCGACCAGCTAAAGGATGCTGTTTATTTTTCCAAGATCGACCTGAGAACTGGATATCACCAACTAAAGATTAAACCCGAAGATATTTCCAAGACAGCGTTCCGTACCAGGTATGGGCATTATGAGTTCTTGGTAATGTCCTTTGGATTAACCAACGCCCCAGCGGCTTTCATGGATTTAATGAATAGAGTATTTAAGAAGTACTTGGACAAATGTGTGATAGTTTTTATCGATGATATTTTGATCTACTCAAGGACTGAGACAGAACATGCAGAGCATTTGAAGATAGCTCTAGGAATACTCAGAGAGGAACAGTTATATGACGAATTCTCGAAGTGTGAATTCTGGCGGAATGAAGTACAGTTTTTAGGACATGTGATCAATAAAGAAGGAGTATTGGTCGACCCCTCCAAGATAGAGGCGGTCTCAAATTGGGAAAGGCCAACCATACCCACAGAGGTAAGGAGTTTTATAGGATTGGCCGGCTACTATCGTAGATTTGTACAGGACTTTGCGAAGATCGCAGCCCCTTTGACCCGACTTACTCGTAAGACAGAGAAGTTTGAATGGACGGAGAAATGCGAGAACAGTTTTCAGGAATTAAAGAAAAGGTTGATAACGGCTCCAGTATTGGCATTGCCGGACGGAAAAGGAGATTTTGTGATATATAGTGACGCGTCGCACAAAGGATTAGGATGTGTGCTTATGCAGCACGGTAAAGTAATTGCGTATACGTCGAGACAATTGAAGGAATACGAGGTTAGATATCCTACTCATGACCTTGAGCTCGCGGCAATAGTATTTGCCTTAAAAATTTGGAGGCACTACTTGTATGGAGAGAAGTGCGAGATTTTCGCAGACCATAAGAGCCTCAAGTACATATTTACGCAGAAAAAGCTCAACATGCGCCAGAGGAGATGGTTAGAACTAATCAAGGACTATGATTGTGAGATTCTCTATCATCCAGGGAAAGCCAATGTGGTGGCTGATGCCCTTAGTAGAAAGGAAAGACTCAAAATGATAACGACTTCGGAAGAATTGATAAGGGATTTTGAGAAAATGGAAATAGAAGTAAAGGTAACCGGAACCGGAACTGAAAAGCTTTTTGAGATCTCAATGCAGCCAGAGTTATTGGAAAAGATCAGATTATGCCAGGAGAAAATAATGAATGAAGGCAGAGAGTCAATGACTGGAGAGGAGATCCATACTGAGAAAGATGATAAAGGGATAATGAGGTACTCCTACCGGATTTGGGTTCCGAATGTTCAAGAGCTTAAAGATGAGATTTTGGATGAAAGCCATAGTTCAAGGTATTCCATTCACCCGGGAAGTACCAAGATGTATAGGGATTTGAAGGAGTATTACTGGTGGCCCAATATGAAGAGGGACGTAGCAGAATGGGTAAACAAATGTTTGACTTGCCAAAGGGTAAAGGCAGAGCACCAGAGACCCAGTGGACTCTTACGACCCCTGGAGATTCCCGAATGGAAATGGGAACAGATAGCGATGGATTTTGTTGTAGGCTTGCCAAGGACGAAAGCCAATCACGACGCCATTTGGGTAATTATAGACCGACTGACAAAGTCAGCTCATTTCATTCCTATCAATGAGAGATACACAGTCGATAGACTGGTGGACATTTACCTTAAGGAAATAGTAACGCGACATGGAGTCCCAGCGTCCATTGTCTCAGACCGAGACCCCAGGTTCAACTCCAGATTTTGGAGGAGCTTTCAGGAATGCGTGGGGACCAAGTTAAATATGAGTACCGCGTACCATCCCCAGACAGATGGGCAGAGTGAAAGGACCATCCAGACACTAGAGGATATGTTGAGAGTCTGTGCAATAGACTTTAAAGGGAGTTGGGATGATCACTTGCCGTTGATCGAGTTTTCTTATAACAATAGCTTTCATGCTAGCATCGGAATGCCGCCTTATGAGGCCCTGTACGGAAGAAGGGGTCGATCTCCCTTATACTGGGATGAAGTAGGAGAGCGGAAGATGCTCGGACCTGAAGTGGTCCAAAGGACCAAAGATATAGTGAATCTTATCAGAGGGCGACTTGTAGTAGCCCAAGATAGACAGAAGAAATATGCAGACCTAGCCCGAAAGGACAAGGAATATGAAGTAGGGGACTTAGTACTGCTAAAGGTATCCCCTTGGAAGGGATTAATGAGGTTCGGAAAGAAAGGAAAACTAAGCCCAAGATACATTGGACCTTTTGAGATATTAAGACGGATTGGAAAGTTAGCTTACGAGCTAGCCTTACCCCCTAATTTGCAACAAGTTCATAATGTGTTCCATGTGTCAATGCTAAGGAAGTATCATCGGGATGCCAGACACATAGTGGAGTACGAGCAGGTGGATATGCAGCCAGATCTAACTTACGTGGAGAAGCCAGTAAGGATTATAGATAAGAAGGAGCAGGTGCTTCAGAACAAAGTAATCAAGCTTTTCAGAGTACTATGGCAGAATCATAATGTGGAAGAATCAACTTGGGAACTAGAGAGCACAATGCTAGAAAAGTACCCCCATTTATTTTCTGTTTGATTCCGGGACGGAATCCTTTTAAGGAGGGGAGACTGTAATAACCCCCAAAATTTTCAACTTTTTGTAACCCTTGTGAATAGTGTTTTTGCTGAATGATAAAAATTTTCATGCCACACTATGTAGGGGTTCTGTTATTGATCTTCTGGGATATTATTAGTACTCTATGCGGTATATAAGTGTATGTAAAGATCGTCAGAATCCAATTTCCGAACACTTGGATTTTTCCCGGAAATCCACTAGATACGGAAAGGATTGAGTATAAGGTAACAGGATAAAAAGGATTTAAATTAAAGGATTATAATAGAGGATCATAAAAAGGAATATAATGTATTGAGAAAGGTTAAGGGAACCTAAGTAATAAGATCGCGAGTATGATCCTTCAAACGATAAACGAGAACGAAAGTTAAGCGAACCGTGTAACAGATCAGCGGTCATTAGGCAAACGATTAGGAAGTTAAGCAAAGGGATTAGAGGGAGTGATGTCACCCAACCAATGAGAGGAGGACAAGGAGGGAAAGATGACATCACAACATGACATAGGCATGACATGGGAAGGAAGGAGGTGTGGTTGAATGAGAACCACACAAATTCAAGGGCAACAAGGTAATTAACTAAATCAAACACAAAAACAAGTAAACCAAGCCAAGCAAAATCATTTTTTCATCAAAATCAAAAAGAAACCAAGGCATTGTTCATCTTTTGCTCTCGACTTTTTAGCTTTTTAAAGGGCAAGAATTTCAAAATCAAGATCCAAGCCTCCTAAATTGGTGAGTTAATTCCCTAATCATCTTCATGCTTAGTTAGGGCTATATCATGAGTTTAAGCCATCAATTCCTTCTCCATCTTCTTCATTTAATCAAAGAAGAAGATAATGAATAGTGTTTTCAAGTTTTTAACTTGAAATTTTTCTTGTTTTCCTTGAAGATCCAAGCATTCCTAAGACTTCTCAAAGCTTCTTAAAGCTTCCTAGCTCCTCCCACCACTTCAAGGAATGTATATCATCTCCAAACCCTAGATTCCTATGTATTATAAGATGATTTTGATTAGTAGGGTGATATTGTAGCTTGTTGTTGTGATTTAGAGTTTGGGATTTGAAATGGTAGTGAAATGGAATGGTAAATGTTGTTGTTTTGATTAAAAGAACTTAAGTATGGTTAAAGTTAAGCTTAGGCATAAGTAAGAATGTTAAAATTGAATTGGTTGGGGTTGTTATGATGTGATAAGGATGGATGTTGGTTGTATGTTGGATTTGAGGTTGAATTGGGATGGTTTTGAATGGTTTAAAATTGGGAAATCGCGTAAACATAGTCGTCGTAACGTCCGATTTTCTTTAGACTGTTTTTGTGCATAACATTAGGACCCGAGAACCCCCTGCTAGATTATGACCACTGCCATGTTTAGATAGCTCATGTTACGAGCTTCGTTTTGATATATAGTTCGTTCGATTCCGATGCACGGTTTAGGAGAAACGACCGTTTCAAGTAACGGCGTTTCACGAACGAAACTTTTCCCCTCGCCTTACTTTGAAACATAGGTTAAAGACCAAAAAGGGTTAATTAAGGTATGAAACATTTATGGTAAGTGTGTTAGGCAGTTGGTAAGACACTCGCGAAGGAATCACCTTAAAACTCGTAAAGGTTAAATTATTAAAAATGGTGGAGCCGAGGGTACCCGAGTGACTTAAGAGAATCAGTAAGCGCAGAATAAGCATTAGAGTCTAAGTTAGTTAAAGTATAGATTTACAAGTGACTTTGGTTTAATTCCAACTTACTTGTTGTTTATAGGTTACCAAACTCGTCCCGAGCCTTTTATCACCCCAAGTCGCTCAGGCAAGTTTTCTACCCGTTATACTGTTGTTGTGATGTATATGTGTATATGCACTATCTTGCGATAGATGCATGTTGGTTATTAGCAAATGTTGTTATATATTGAAGCATGCTGCTATGGTATATATATATATATGCATGCTTGTTTTGTATTCTTTCCATATATAATTGTTGATAATACCTATGCTAGAGGATAGCGGTAATTTGCATATACCCTTAGTATAGGGACCCAAAAGGTGGAAATAATTTCTAAACCGGGAGTCGAGGATCCCGAGTAGATTTTGTATATATGTATATAAATATATATATATATATATATAAATATACTTATATATATATATATATATGGTTATGGTTTTCAAAACTATTAATCGAATAAGGTTTATTCGATAACCTTATTTTATTATTGAATATTATTTGAATATTCATTCGAGGGCTTATGACTTCTTTATTTTATTAAATGAATATTATTTTGAATATTCATTCGAGGACTTATGACTCCTTTTATGTTATTATTTGAATATTCATTCGAGGGCTTATGACTCAGTTTATATTATTTAATGAATATTATTTGAATATTCATTTGAGGATGTATGACTCCTTTATTTTATTTAATGAATATTATTTATAATATTCATTCGAGGTATTATGCCTCCGCTTATTACTGCAATATATTCTTTATTTTATTAAAGAATAAGGTGTCAATAATCAAACTTATTTTCGATTATTCAAATAAAGATAGTACTTTCGTATAAGTATATCTTTGGTTATTTAATACTCGTTTCAAGTATAAGTTTTAATACTTTTACTTCAATTATTTTTATAAACATTATTCTTTATCGGAATATTATTTAAATAATAATATTCAGACATTTTCTAAATATACTGGGGACTGATTTACTTCATTAAATCAGATTTACTCAAAACACTCTTTAAAGTGTTTTCGAGTCTTCAAAATGATTTTTAAAAGTTAGAGCGGATCCCAAAACTCATTTTTATATTTAAGATCTTCCTTTTTAAGGGGATTTAAATACTCGCTCAAAACCTGAGGGATCCGGCTCTGTGGTGTATTTTATATTCGCAACAAGGTTGCAGTTTTGGTAAATGAATTGATTACTTACCCAACGTTCGGGAAGTAAGTCCATCTATTGAGTCGGCATAAGCAACATGGGCTCAGTGGGCGTCCATGATAGTGTAAGTGGCTCAGTGGGAGTCCATCAAATGCATAAGTGGCTGAGTGGCAGTCCAGCATAAGGTCCTATTGCGACCAAGGGTGATGACCAGTGGGGAATTCGTCCATCTACTAGTAGAAAAGGTTACTTATGGGTATCTTTGCCTGATCAGCAAGATATCTGGTTTATGCCAACTTCTTTTCCTTTCCAAATTTATTGGATATTGCAATTCTGTTCATACTTTACATGGCAGAGGTTTTCAGGAAATGTATAAAGAAGATGTATACGTGGATATATATATATATATATATATATCAGAACTTAATGAAGTATATCATAACTTCATTTCCTTTAATAATATTTCAAAGGTTTAATCTATTCAAATCTTGTCTTGTGGTCTCATCTATGTGATGAACTGGTAAAAGCTTATTATACTTTGAACAGTGGTAGTTCAAGTAGCTTTATAAATGATATAAGTGTAGTGAAGTATTTGGTAACTTCATCCCTTGTTTTTACTTATATCTAGTAAGTAATTATCTTACACAGGATAAAAGATTCTAGTAAGTATCCATTTAGATACTTATATTATTGTTATCACTACATATTATCTTGCGAGCTATCAGGCTCACTCTTGCTTTATTTCTTCATCACACAACAACAGTTAGGAAAGATGGCCAGACTCCAGCAGACCCAGCGCAAGCGCGTGGGAAGCGTCCCGCATCTTCCCGATGATGTTGTAGCTGCTATAGCTGCATAGGTAGATCTATTGTAGATCAGACCATCTACTTTTGAGAATCAATTATGTATAATTATAACTTGTGGCAGATAATGGCAATTAACTGTAAATTATCAAGTAATCATTTTGGGTTGTAATAACTTTTAAATTGTGGATTCAAAGACTTGTACTTATTTCTATTTCATCTTTGAGACTATAATGGGTTGTGGTGTGTGTTAGTGTGGGGTCACAGCATAAGGTTATTATTATTAATTAAGTGAAGTGATATTGTGGAAAGAAAGACCGTGACGACCCGGATCCCCGACCCCGGATCTGGGGGTATTACATTCATCCTGACTGGAATTGTCTTCATCCTCAGCAACTTGCTCTTTACCCTTGCTTGATTCTGATTTGCTTGTGCCAATTTTGAGACTTGGCATTGTCTTCTCCTCATTCCTGGCTTCCATCTTCTCACTGTCAGCTACAAGAGCAACTGTTCCTCCTTTTCTCTTTCCCTTTTCCAACAGCTCATCCTGCTCCATTTCAAGTTCATAAGTCTTCAGAATTCCAAATAATCTTTCAAGTGTGAAGTTCTTATAATCTTGAGAATTTCTCAAAGAGACAGTCATGGGCTTCCATTCCTTTGGCAGAGACCTAAGAAATTTTAAGTTGGAATCCTTGACTTGGTACACTCTACCATACAGCTTCAGTCCATTCAACAGTTTCTGAAACCTGTTGAAGGTATCATTTAATGATTCACCTTCTTCAAAGTGAAAATATTCATACTGTTGAATAAGAAGCTGCATCTTGTTCTCTCTGACCTGCTCAGTACCTTCACAGATGATTTGTACAGTATCCCAAACTTCCTTTGCAGTTTGGCTATTGATGACATTGTCAAACATATATTGATCTAAGCCATTAAACAAAATGTTCATGGCTCTCTTATCCTTGCGGATTTCTTCCATGTCTTCAATAGTCCATTCTGCTTTTGGCTTGGGAATGGGCTGTCCAACAGCAACTGTTGCAGTAGCAGCTGTGGCTACTTTGTGAGGGATGTGAGGACCATTTTCAATACAGTTCATGTAGCTTTCATCTTGAGAAAGAAGATGTAAATGCATCTTCACTTTCCAGTGATGATAATTATCTTTTTCCAGGACTGAGATTTTTACACCAATATCCTTCCTACTCATGATGGTAGCAGGAGGGTTCTTCTGTGCACTCATGATGTTAGCAGAATAGATCTTTAAACTCTTTGTATGTTAAGAGCTTGCTCTGATACCAATTGTTATTCCCAGTGGACTAATAATGAGATTTACAGAAGGGGGGTTGAATGTAAATCTCAAAACTTTTTCAAGTTTTGAGCAGTTTCTAAGACTAAGTGTTTGAGTGATCAAATGTGTGTGAATTGCTTGAAGCTGATGCAGACAGATATATATTCAAACACAAATGTAATGAGCACAAAGACCTTAAAAACTTTTCTGGTGGATTTGTTGTTCCACCAGAGATGTGTTATTTCAGAAAATCTGTGATTCAAAGAATTAAATCACAGCTGCTTCCTAGTACAAACTAGATGATTTTCTCTTTTGATATTTCTAAATAGCTCAGGAAAATTCATATCTAATTACTAGCTGCTACTTGGTTTATATATCACCAAGTTTACAAGTGAAGACAAACTGTAAAATACAATTGAAAAGATTCTTCACATGTTTCTTCTTCATTTCTCTATCCAATGCAATCTAGGATAATCTGTAAATCTTTGAATACTTCCTTGTTTGCATCAGAATGGAAATGCTGCATTTTCTTGATTCCTCCTAGAGGCTTCCACATTTCATCCGTTGATGCCTTATCCGTTGAGGTTTTATCCGTTGAAGCTTTATCCGTTGATGCATTATCAGTTGAAGTCTTTATCCATTGAAGCACTTATCCGTTGATGGATATTATCCGTTGAAGCATTAGAGACATCCGTTGAAGTTTTGTTTCTTATCCGTTGAAGGTCTTCAATATCCGTTGACACTTCTTCACTTATACAAAATTACAAGGCATGAAATATTTACAATTAGCCCTCCTATTTGTACATCCATTAGTAGTCAACATGACTGATTATTTCCTAACAACATCTAAGAATTACAGCTTGAAACCAGAGAGTGAAATGTGCTACAATACTAAACTTATTGCGAAGTAAAGCTACTCCTTCAACGGATAGCCAAGATGGTCTTATCCGTTGAGGCTAAAAACACTAGATTTCTACTTAAGTGTTTTGCTTAACTTATCATCAAGCTAATACACATATTCCTAACAAAAAATCACTAATACATTATTATAATGTAATTTCAAAATCAATGATACATCACGAATACGATTACAACAAACTAACAAATTTATTCCTCTCTCTAGAATTTTGTTACTCTTTTTCTCTCTCTAACTGATTATATCTCTAGCTTATTTCTCTCTTCTAGAAATATATCATTCTCTCAATCACTAATACATAATTAATTAAGATTTGTTTATCACCTAATCTCTGCTATTATAGTTTCTATTTATCTATATATCTAACACAAACAATCACTAATACATAATTAACTAATACAGAGATATGTAACATAAACGATCACTAATAAGTGAGCATATAAATCATATAAAAAACTAAATCAACAAAAAAAAATATTGAAATCAGATAAACAAATCACAAGTAAACATTAATCGCATATATAATTAAAAAAATCAGCTAAAACTATTCGTTATACAACTTCAAATCACATAAAGAAACAAAAAAAACTAAACAAATCAGTAAACGAGCTTCTTAACATATCAAAAGCTATAAACAAGATAATTTACCTTGATTAACTCTAATTTTATCCAAATCAGCTGTAATCATCTTCAAACAACTAATCGAGAAGCCGATTAACTCTTTACAAATCAACAATCATTAAATCTGTGTTTTGAGATCAACAATCGCTAATCGATCAACCGATATTCTTTTCAGAAGATATAAAAACAAACTTTAATGGATTAAAACGAGAGAGAGAGTATTTTAGCGTATCAAATCTATGTCTTTTATATTTTTTTAATTAAATTAAATGAATGGCTGAGATTTAAAGAAGGGAGGAATGGATGGCTAAGATCTAGTTTCTAGTTTTTATTTTAAGAAAGGTTTCTATTTTGACCATGAGCCTATATATACATAGACAAATGATCAAATAGAAAATAAACTTAAATATAAACTAAAAACTAATCTAAACCATCAGATCATTCTAATTCTAATCTAATGGCCACAAAGCACCACACCTAAGTAATTTGCACTCTTACACACAATCTCTGTTTTTCCCCTCCGTTTTTAATTTGATGTTCCTTGTCGAACGGTAAGTTTTTTTTAAATTCGACTTCACTTTATTTTTCTCTATCTCTCAACGATCGATTTGCATATCATATGTGTTATATTTCGAAGTAATTTTAAAAAAAATTATTTGATTTCAAATTTATATTCTAAAATTGGTTATTATTAGAATAGACCCTATATATATGTCTAAACTAATACCTAAGCAAATCAATTTTTCAAGCAAAATCACCTTTAATTAACAGAAAAATGTTTATTACTATAAATCTAAACTAATATACCTTAGCAAATTAATTTTCACCATAAAATTTACACATATACTAAACACACCTCATAAAATGACACATTTAACACTTGTAAACATAACACATGCAATCTAGACCCAGCTACTTTACAAAGTACGAAAAGTTGTCTTTTTTAGCTTATGGACCCGACATGATCAAAATAAATACTCCCTCCTTTCCGTAATACTTTTCTCGTTTATTTTTATCACACGCACATTTTTAACGGTTAATATTTTTAATTTCGTATTAATATAAAATATAAAAATTTCACCATATTAAAATACTCGTAAATATGAATCAAAGAAGATCACTCATAACCATATCTACTCTTACAGATTAGGCGTAAATTAATAATTTGTCTCGTGTTATGAACAATCCCGACATATGAAACGAGAAAAGTAATAAAGTACGGGGGTAATATAAGAAATAGTAGTAATTTTAACAATGACTTATGCAAGTTTTTAAGTTTTTTGGACCGAGATAAGCATTTTATTTCTAACTATTACCGTTAAATAAATTTAATTTTTTTTAAAAATAAAGTAATACACCATTAAAATTTTACTATTATAAGATTATTATAAAGGACATTTCTATAAACTTGCACATTCTAAAAATTTTGAAATACATAAGTTTACAAGAACTATAACATCTTTTTATGTTACTATTATTGTTTAAATTTAAAAAAAAATATTTGTAATTTGCGTAAACATAATAGTTATATATCTTTATATTTTAAAAATTAATTATGAATCAAATTTTAAAAATAATTATTTATGAATTTATTTCTCAACTAACCATAAAACAAAATAAATAAACTAAATTACCCTACTGCATGATTTATATTTTTAAATTGAATCTTGAAACACAAATCATAACTTTTTTAATTATCTCCGTAAAAATTCTAAGCAAAACACACCCACTATGTATATGTATAAGCTTATAAGAAACAAGTTTTTATATTTTTATTGACAAATACAAATTTACAGTAACATAAGATAACATTCTTCAATTTTTTTAGTATAAATTGGACAATCTATAAACGAAATTATAGTTTTTTAAACATCATTACAAAAAAAATTTGAGAAGGTTGGATAGGTAAAGTGTTTAAGAGTTTGATTTTATTTCGGGTCCTGGATTTCATCCGCATCCAGGCTCATTTAGAGAATGTATGAGAACATATATCCAATTATAATGTAAGACTATAAGCCATATTTTATGAGAACATAAATATAAAATTGCTGGAGCAAGGGTGTAATATTAGCTTAACACAAACTGATTCTGGTTAAATTAAAAAAAAAACTTCGCAGGTGGCTCTCTAACATTGTACCGTAAAATTATTTTTTTGTTCACTTTGACAGTTTATATACATGACATTCGTTTATATAAATGACATTCTTCAACGAAACTCCTAACTTGCCAATATCATGAAACCTAATTTTAAGTGCCATTCCACGCATCACTTCCTTGAGAAAATAAACTTTTTTCATCAAAAAGCAATATTCAAAAACAGTAAAAACATGTTTCAAACATTGGCGAGACATTTCAAAAGTCCAAGAAAGTATAGCTAAAAATAGGAAGAAAAGTCGTTAAACAGCTTAAAAATGAAGAGCACTTAGATCCTACAACCAAAGCTTCTCAAGCAACAAACTACACTTCTGGGACAGAGCCAGGATGGAAAACAGTACACCATTTTTCAAACACAAGCATTGAGAAGTATATTAAGCTTAACACCTTAATCTTCGTCTTCTTCATCTCCATCTCCACCACTAGCTTTCTTTGAAGCAGCCTTCTGGTTCCTTCGCTTAACTCTGCCAGGTCGGCCACCACCAAAGGGACTCGTGAGTGAGAAGTCAATATGCTTCTGGGAATCCACCCTCACCATGAACGAGGGAACATTCACCACCTGCCTTCCAACCCTATAGTATCCACATAATATAAGTGTTACAAATCTGGAACAAAAGTGCCAGAAACATGCAGCTCAGCCATGTCTTGCTTAGAATTATGTTTTTCCTATTTCCTTGTAAGTCTAATGGATGCAAAAATACCAACATATGATGAACCCCAACAACATATCGAATTTCAAGAATCATATTTGTATTCAAGGAACATCTATAGGTGAGAGTCAGAGTGCAGCAAAGTTTTACATCTCAAAAACGAGACTACTCGAACAAAATTAGTGCATTTCTTAGAGAGCAGGATAAGCTAATGAGCATGAAGGAAACAACAAAACATTCCAGTCACGCCTACATAGACTAAACCAAAGAGAGACTTACAGGTTATACTGCAAAAGCCAAGAAATACAAACAAAGCATACATGAATAAAAAACAGTTCTTTTCTTAAGGGGACAGAACTATAGAAAGATTTTATATTCTACTGACCTCACATCTAGAGTTAATTCTGTACAGAGACATTCAAGTAACTGAACTTACAAAGTGCTGTTCATCTATCAATACAATTAACAATCAGGAGAGCGTTGAGGAGAACATATACCCTACACTTTGATGGATCATGTTCTCCAACTAATATGTCTAACAGAGATTAAAAGATGGAAAAATACGAAATAAGCATACAACAAAGGGATACATAACTTATAGGCTAAAAAAAATAAGTATTAGTTCAACAAAGAGAACAACGGGTTAATTAAATTAAGCAGCCAAAAAATATACCTGATATGCCTTTGCCTGATCAGGACTCTGGCATGGTGAATAGACTTGGCCATACCAGTCTTAAACACAAGTGTCTGAAGGCGACGCTCAAGAAAGTTCTCAACAGTGAGTGCAAGCACGTAATCGAGCTTGTTCTGGCTCTCATCCAACAGCCCATACCTGTTCATCCTCCTCAAAAGAGCTTCACCTTCAAAAATACGACGCGGGTCCTTCTCCTCAAGGGTGAGAAGATTCCTAGCAGCATTACGGATACGGCTCAAGGCATACTGAACCCTCCAGAGCTCCCTTTTGCACCTAAGCCCATACTCACCAACAAGCTTCAACTCAGCATCCAATCGTTCCTTCTCATAAGGACGACGTGGCTTCTTAAAAGTTTTTCCATCTAAAACCCAAAAAAACAAAATCAAATTCTGACACTATCCATCAGAATAACACCTCTACTTATATAATACCCACATAAAACATTTATCGGAACTTAACACAGAAATTAAAAAGATTTATCCGTTTCACATTTCAACACTTGTACAAACCCAACAACACACGTCCTACATAAAATCCAAGGATACAAATAATATATAAATTCCGACCAGAATTACAGCAAATTCTAAAAGACAAGACCCGAATAATACATAAATTCCCACCAGAATTACAGAAAATACACAAAAATTATGTTATATACTAGAGCGAGACAACAATTGTTGTAATCTACATTTCAACAAACCCCAGCCCATAAATCAGAAAAAGAATAAATACATAGAAATAATGAATCAACACATAATTCAAAACATGAAAACAGGACGTCTACATATACTAACAAACAAAAAATTTAGACAACACACATACACTATAACTAATCAAAGGAGTTAAACATTATTTGAATTATACCAACCCTAACAATACATACAAAAACAAGAGCAATATTAAATACAAACTGACAAATTATTAAAAATAAATCGTAAATGTAGAAAAGCAGCATGATCGGATGATATATGAGCTGAATAATAATCAAACACAAGTCATGAATGTATAGTATAAGTATGTGGAAAGAGAAACGATACATACAATTACGGTAGAAGTTGACGTGCACCATGATTCTACGCCGCCGCGAGCTCAACTCAGCCTGTAGACAGAAATAGAGGTGGTCTTGCAAAGAGGCGATGAGGAAGATGAACAAAAATGTTTTGCTGCCTTTATATGCTGTGCGTAAACCCTAGGGTTCGTTTTCTTTCTTTAAAGCCCAGCCCAACTTATTATCCCACCTGGCCGGTTTTTATTACTGGATTTTAGTGACCCAAATGTGTTATAAACCCAAAGAGAGCCCACATCTAATTTTGGATTTTTTTTAAAACCGTAACTTCCGAGAGATTAATAGAGTTGAATTTTTTTAATATATCCTCTGATCCTCATATTATTATAATTAATTTTCAGAATTGTGCATAGTTTTACATTTATCTTATATTTTCGAAGTTGTTATAAACCTTGAATTCTAAATATTAGTTATGTTTAATGTAGAGGAAGTATAGGAGAATAGAAGATGGAGAGAAAATTTATGTTTCATTTCATTAGCTAAATGAGTTATTTATAGTAGTTGGTTTACAAGGCTTACTAAGTAAGCTATTCAAATCTTCTTTATTAAGTATTACAAAACTTCCTCAATAAGTTTTACAAGTCTTCCTTGATAAGTTTTACAAGTCTTCCTCGATAAGATTTGAGAGACTTACTCGATACACTTTGACAATCACTTTATATTTATTCAAATATTTTAACACTCCCCCTTGATTGTCAAGTGCGAGTTATTGCAAAGATTGACTGCCTCGTTAAAACCTTGCAAGGAAAAACCCAGTGGGATAAAAACTTTGACGAAGGAAAAAGAGTACAGCTTCCCCCTGAATAAAATGTCTCACATTCTGATATTTTGATATAGCAAACTTTTTAACCTCCGCATACCCATATTATTTCTCAGCTTCTCAAATGTTGACGTAGGTAGTGACTTTGTAAGTATATCCGCCAGATTATCGCATGAGCGAACTTGTTGAACATCAATATCACCATTTTCTTGAAGTTCATGAGTGTATAAGAATTTTGGCAATATGTGTTTTCTTCGGTCCCCTTTAATATATCCTTCCTTAAGTTGTTTGATGCAGGCCGAGTTATCCTCGAATAGAACAGTAGGACTGTCTGAAATACTTGATAATCCACATGATTCTCGAATATGTTGAATGACCGACCATAGCCAAATACATTATCTGCTTGCTTCATGAATTGCTAGTAATTCTGTTTGTGATCGCCCAAAATGAGGATCTGACATGTATCCAGCATCTGCGTATCCAACTAGCCGTGATCTTGAATTGTTTGGGAAGAATAATCCAAGATCGATTGTCCCACGAAGATATCTGAATATATGTTTTATTCCATCCCAATACCTTTTAGTAGAGTCAGAACTAAATCTTGCCAACAGGTTCACTGCAAATGCAATATCAGGTCGTGTCTTGTTTGCAAGATACATGAGAGCGCCAATTGCACTGAGATATGGAACTTCAGGTCCAAGAGTCTCTTCATCTTGTTTTCTAGGACGGAAAGGATCCTTTTCAACCTCGAGTGATCGAACAACCATTGGTGTGGTTAGTGGATGAGATTTGTCCATGTAGAACTGATCAAGAATCTTTTCAGTGTAGTTTGATTGATGAACAAATATTCCTGAAGATAAGTGCTCCACCTGTATACCTAAACAAAATCTTTTCCTTCCAAGATCTTTCATTTCAAACTCATTTTTCAAATAGTTAGCAACATTAGTAATATCTTCAGTAGTACCGATAATATTCAAATCATCCACATATATAGCAATAATAACAAAACCAGTTGATGATCGTTTAATAAAAATGCAAGGACACACTTGATTATTAACATATTCATCATTCAATAAGTATTCACTAAGCCTGTTGTACCACATACGACCAAATTATTTCAAACCATGCAATGATCGTTGTAATTTAACAGAATACAAATGTCGAGGCTTAGTGTCCTCAATATTTAACCCTTCATGAATTTCATATAAATATCACTATCAAGTGATCTATATATGTATGCTGTCACAACGTCCATCAAACGTGTTTCCAATTTTTCCATACAAGCCATACCCATTAGAAAACGAAAAGTAACTCCATCCATCACAGGAGAGTATGTTTCCTGGTAATCAAAACCAGGTCTTTGAAAGAATCCCTGGGCTACTAGCCGGGCCTTATATCTCACAATTTCATTTCTCTCATTTCGTTTTCGTATAAACACCCATTTATTCCCGACAGGGACTACACCAGCCGGTGTTTGGACTGCAGGTCCAAATACATTTCTCTTGCGCAAGGATTGCAATTCTTCTTGAATCGCAATTTTCCATTTTGGCCAATCATCTCGGTGTCGACACTCTTCCACACTTTGTGGTTCAGGATCGGAGTTCATAATAATATCAGATACCACGAAAAAAGCATATACATCATCAATCTCAATACTTCCACGATCCGATAATTTCGCGTTATGGACATAATTCATTGAGATCTCATAATTTTCAGGTACCTTTGCTTCTGTGGAAGCATTTGCCACTTCTGGGGCATGTGCCACTTCTGGGGCAACATTCTCTTCTGGAGGGAATCCCACGTCTGGGAGTTTTGTTACAGCCACTTCAGGGGCTTGAACCTCTTCAGGAGGTAATACCACTTCTGGGGTATTTTCAGAAACTTTTGCCACTTCTGGGGCAATTTCAATCAATTTTCGTTTTCGTGGTACAATATCTTTTGCACCAATAGGTCTACCACACTTCTGGCGTGGCTTTGAATCACCAATCAATTCTTCAGAAATTGATTTCTTAGTAGGGATTTCAACTCGTGTCGGAGCATTAATAGCAGGTATATGTGACCTTATAATATGTCTAGAGTCGCTAAAGGCATACAGCATTTGATTAGCAATATTTTGCATATGAATAATTCTTTGAACTTCAGATTCACATTGATTAGTACGTGAATCAATAGAATTTAATCCTGACGCATTCCATGATATTTCAGAATTTAATTTATGCAAATCATTATCTTCCCCTAATTTAGGGAACATGGATTCATCAAAATGACAATCAGCATAGCGAGCAGTAAAAACATCACCAGTTAATGGTTCCAGATACCTTATAATAGACGGAGAATCAAAACCAACATATATACCAATTCTTCTTTGAGGTCCCATTTTATTTCTTTGTGGTGGTGATATCGGAACATACACAGCACAACCAAATACTTTTAAATGAGATATATTAGGTACTTGACCAAGAACTAATTCTTGAGGGGATTGTTTGTGGTAAGCAGAAGACCTTATTCTAATTATATTTGCAGCATGAAGTATTGCATGACCCCAAACATATATAGGCAAATTTGCCCTTAGGAGTAAGGGACGGGCAATAAGTTGAAGTCTTTTAATTAAGGATTCTGCTAAACCATTTTATGTATGTACGTGAGTCACCGAGTGTTCGACTGAGATTCCTACTGACATACAATAATCATTAAAAGTTGCAGATGTGAATTCAGCAGCATTATCTAGTCGAATTGATTTAATGGGATGGTCAGGGAATTGAGCTCGGAGTTTAATTATTTGGGCAAGTAATTCGGCAAAGGCTGTATTTCGGGTTGTAAGTAGACATACATGAGACCATCTAGTTGACGCATCAATTAAAACCATAAAGTACCTAAATGGGCCAGAAGATGGATGAATAGGACCACAAATGTCACCTTGAATTCTTTCTAAGAATTTCGGGGACTCGGTTTGAAGCTTAACTGGGGATGGTCGGACAATCAGTTTTCCTAAGGAACATGCTGAACAATGAAGTTCATCTTGAGATATTATCTTTTGAGTTTTAAGAGGATGTCCCACAGAATTTTCAACGATACGACGCATCATAGATACTCCTGGATGACCGAGTCTTTCGTGCCAAAGGGAAAGTAGTTTTGGGTTTATGACTTTGGGGATGTTGACACTATGAGATTCAAGAACTCGTATACTCGTAACATATAATCCTGAAGAAATCGAGTGGAATTTTTCTAGGACCCTTTTATTGTCAACGGTGTTTGAGGTGATGAGAAGGTATTCTTTTTCATTCTCATTAGTAGTTTCAACGTAAAACCCGTTAAGACGGATATCTTTAAAACTTAGTAGGTTTCTAGTTGACTTGTTAGAGTATAGAGCCTCTTGTATGAGTATGTGTGTCTTGTTTGGTAGAAGAAAACTAGCTTTCCCAAAACCTTCTATTATATTTGATGTACCCGATATCGTCCAGACATGTGAGTTGGTTTTAGTTAATTGTGAGAAGTATTTCTGACTCTGTAAAATAGTGTGTGTGGTTGCGCAGTCAATAATGCATATATCTTCCATCTCTATACATATATAAACGAAAAACATCTTTATTAAAAACACACCGAGTACATAGAACAACAACATGAAACAAGTATATAAAATGAGTACATAATGGAAATAAGTAAAGCAAGACAATACATATGAAGTCTAGTCGTCTAAATCATAATAAAGATTAGCACCAGTGTCTATTTCATTTGAGGCCTTATTGACTGGTTCATTAACTAAATTATAATTAGCGAAGTTGGTTTCCACTCTCTTTCCATTATTCCTTTTGGATGACTCGTAGAGATCAACAAGATGTTTGGGTGTGCGACAAGTACGTTGCCAGTGCCCCTCAGATCCGCACATATGACAGATGCCTCGGTTCTCTCCTTCTTGGGGTGCCTTTCTTTTATTTGGCACTTCACGTTGCCATTTCTGGTGGCCAGAGTTATAACCATCACGTTGCCATTTTGTTCAACAGTTGGGATTTTTTCCGGGTCAATAGTATCTTTTAGGCCATTAGCACTAAAGTGTAATTCCGCATCAAGGACCCATGACAAATAATTATTCCCCGAAACATCCAAGGCAACAAACTCTAATTTTGCAAGATTCGTCATTCTGAATAGATTTTAAATAAGATATAATATGTCACATAATATTTAAACAGGTAAGTTGAAATAATAACTTTATACAAAAGTTACGACGGCATAGCCGGCCAGAAAACTTTTGATTATTACTTGACGGCAGCGCCATCTTTATAGTAGTATTACTTGACGGCAGAGCCATCTTTATAGATTTCAATCAGTAACATAAATATGAAGTGATATTTATAATAAAATAAGGAAAAGAAAACGTACCTCTTTTATGAAATAGTTTTAGTTGATAGGGACTCGTTGGTCAGAATAAGTCGTAGCTCTTTCGAGAATAAAGTTTTAGTTGGCAAAGACTCGTGCTGATAACGTGTTATAAACCTTGAATTCTAAATATTAGTAATGTTTAATGTAGAGGAAGTATAGGAGAATAGAAGATGGAGAAAAAATTTATTTTTCATTTCATTAGCTAAATGAGCTATTTATAGTAGTTGGTTTACAAGGCTTACTAAGTAAGCTATTCAAATCTTCTTTATTAAGTATTACAAAACTTCCTCAATAAGCTTTACAAGTCTTTCTTGATAAGTTTTACAAGTCTTCCTCGATAAGATTTGAGAGACTTACTCGATACATTTTGACAATTACTTTATATTTATTCAAATATTTTAACAGAAGTGTCATTATTCAATCAATTTGAACTGTTCAAATTTTTTATGTTAGTATTTTATTTTATTTTACAAATTAACTAAAATTTTTTTTTTGTTTTGACTAATCAATTTTATTTAGTTACAAGTTAGAACAACTTTTATTGCATTACCTTTTTAGTTGATATACTTGCTACCTGTTAGTGGAATTCATTTTTGACTTCACCAGAACGATATAAATTATTTAATTAATAATATATGAACAATTTTTTTCGATACAAATTTACAAGTTTTTACATTTTGAGTAGTTCAACCGAGACAAAGTTAAAAAATAACAAGAGAATAATAACATAGGAAAGTGATTGTAACCAATAAACCAACAAAACATAACTTTCAGACTACAAATCACCAATAAGCCAACTGAAGAAAGGGGTTTGCAGTCCACCAGGAAACTACAATCTCAACTGTTTGCATCATAACCAAAAAATTTGCCCAACCAAACTATTTTTTCCTAAAAAAAAACAAAGCAAAATTTTAATATTGGTTATAAGATTTTTTCCTAGTAATGCTAAAGACAGATGATTCCTCTTGGATAAGAAAGCAAGACAACATTAAGGTGCTCCCCCAGCCATCCTATGGATTCTTAAGCATGACTACCAAAAAGACTCCAGTCCAGGACTCTGAAGCTTGAGACTGCTGCTTTAAAAACATCATCCATTGGCATAAATCCAGATTGGGCTGCAGGTACAGCTAAACCAGCTCCGACTGCATTGGCACTCTCACTAAGATGGCTGCAACAATGATAAAGTGTAAATAACAGGTATAGCCTCTTTTCCTTCTTAACAAACTATGATACAACCAGTAGATTCTGGTGAAGCAATGCATAATCAATATCCAAATATAATGCATCTATTTACTTGACCATTATACATCATGATAAATTTACAAGGCCTATGTGCTCCTAAACTACAATAACAAACCAATTAAAATTACATAAATGCTCTAGAATTAATTAACTGAGGACCTTCATTCAGTTATCAATTATTTAATGTATGTGGTTTAAACGTTTAGTACTTTATATTCAGATTATAGGGTATGTACCCTGACAAAAAAAATTATAGGGCATATACACATGTAATTATGTGTAGACTTTTGTGTTGATAAGTTGATGTGCAGACTTTGCACGAACACTAGTGATAATACAAAAACCAAGATCTACTAATATGCTAAAATTATTGGTCTATATATACAACCGAATTTCAAACAAAGTCAGCCAAGTAAAAAGCCTGATATACAATATACGATATTCTTTTTATCATATCTGTATTACCTTCTACTCAACATTTTCTAGAACTATCATGACACTAAATTAAATATTTAACACTGTGAATTACTGCTAGTGCTGCGCTCCTTTTAAAATTCTATTAACTTTGCCAGGCTAAATGTGCATGTCTGGTATGTGATACTGTACCAGTAGTCCAGTACAACTCAGACCTACATCTCAGCCAAAGGAAAACAAAACCATGGAACACTGATTTATATAGCCAGAAAAACTTGTTCAGACTTACTTTATTAAGAGGGGCTCATATGCAGTGATAAGTACGTCTGTGCCAACTTCCTTCAGGCGTAAATTTGCAAGATATACCTGCAGGAACCAAAATGGACTCATCGTTTAATTTGATTGCATATAACTAAAAGGGATATATGAAAACAACAAAGAACTTGCCTTCACAATATTTTGAGCTTCCCTTCCTTGGCGCCCCTTAGATATGGCCTGTACGTGAGTAGAACAGACAGTAGTCAGAATTATAATATTAGGCATACAAGCAAATTAAGGGGTGATATGCATTCGGCTAACCATGAGACAAGCCTCGAGGCCTTCACAAAACTCAAAAAGCAAAAAGCTACAAATAAACCTAATTGTACAGGGATGTGTCTTAAAGGCCTTCCTTTTAAAACCAAATAGGGGAGACGGAAATTTGTGAAGGCATTAAAGCAAACTGATATCTTGATCCTCTCGATTGCCAAAAATCTCTTCTTCATTGGCAAGCTCTTCCCAGATAATTTTTTGTTCGAGTCCTACCAGTTTTCATATATTTCAAAACAAAGATTCATATTTCTTCTCAGAACTTTCAAACTTTAATTAATGGTTAACATCACTTGAATAAACATATTGATATTAGACTCTTGAGTATCCGGCAGCTTTATTAAAATCTAGTAGCAGCCTAGAGACATATAGAAACAAAGCAAAAGACCAGCCATGGTGTTTGCCTCGTAAGTTATAAATAACTAGCTCTAGCTTAAAGATTAAATACTTCAGATTCTTTTTCATGTACTTGCTTTTTTCAAAGTATAAAATTACATTTTTTTATAAGGCTGATACAACTTAAATCAATTCTTTGCAGCGTCGAAGTACTATCATATATGGGAGAAGAGCATGTCCCTCCAAATAGATTTATAATGTTTTAATATATGTAGGGCTTAGACCTTCTGAGTCCATAAAATGTCATATTGTCATATCAACTCCATTTTGAAATTTGGGCACCATAATATGCAGCCACTCAACACGACTTCAGTGTCATAACTAGTTCACAATTAGGATCAGCAATTGGTCATATGCATCTCATCCTCCCTCTTAACAACAACAAACAATAGCCCTACTCAACTTCTTAAGGACATTTTACAATACAGTTGAAAATCCGAGTAAGAGAATGGTAGCATGGGCAGACAGGCTGGTGAATCTTTATAATGAATTAAGCCGACAATTAACGTTGACCATGGAAGCAATTAATTAATTGGAAGATATCAATATGATCCCAAACACCTAGCAGATAGAGAGAAATTAGTGTCAAGTAAAACTACGAAATGTAAAGTTGAATATAAGTTAGCCGGATGAACAATTGGTGGATCGTGTAAACAGGATACCAACACAGTCTTGTGCCTAGGTAAACATCAATATCCAAAGTAATATTTTTATAGGAGAATGAAAGAGAAATTTGAATTTAACAAAACACAATAAAGTCCAAAATGGAGAACAAATGTGACAGCATTTAATATAAGTGTACATACCATTTGTCCGACGGCGGTGGTCACGACTGCAGGCATGTTTCTAAACCTCAACCACTCAGCCTCAAATGCTCCTGACTGCTCAATAACCTGGATATCGGCGGAAACACAATCAGGAAGCAGCAAATTAAATTTATGTATACAGTGTTAACTGATTTAAGAAATGATCAAATTGCAATTAAATTACAGTTCAGCACATACAACTATAATAGTAATAGTACTGTATAATGCCTAACTAGTCCCTCGACAGGAGGGAGCGAACATCAAGTCTTAGATTTTTATTTCTCAATCCAAAAATTAGCAACTATATGATTAGAATAAAGACACAGGCCAACTTGACAAGAAAAGTTAAAAGGGCGAAAAATAAGATAAAAAGGAGTAGACTACAATATTTATATTTTTAGACTCTAACCTACAATCATCATTATATCAACAAAATTCTCATAAGAAAACACAATACACAATATAAGCTGAAGGCATTCTTATATTTGTTCAAACGCACACAATAAGTAAAAATATGAAAGAACAATAATAAAAAGGGGGACATAATGTTACCATGGTTCCGCCAGCATCCTGTTCAGAGGCAAGGTCTTGAAAGAACCAAGTAGCACTTCCATTATCGAGAACATCGTGTTTAAAATCCAACAACTCAAATATCAAACTTTCATCCCTCCCAGGGTCCACAAATGCCTCCTATATAAATAACATAATTTTGTAATTAACAATAAACCTATTGTAATTGAAGTAATAATGAAACTAACAGGACAAAAAAGGACACGTTAAAGAAACAAACCTGATGATCAGGAACTTGACGAACATCGCACACATCCTACAATTCACAACAACATAACATTCCAAGTCATATACCAATCAACGAGACGGAGGGAGAGATAGAGAGAGAGAGAGAGAGAGCAGAGAGAGATTACAATCAAAGAAATAGTTAATTAGTTAGGTATCACAGGAGAGAGAGAGAGAGGGAGAGGGAAAGAGAGAGGGAGGGAGAGAGGGAGAGGGAGAGAGAGAGAGAGAGAGAAAGAGAGAGAGAGAGAGAGAGAGAGAGAGAGAGAGAGAGAGAGAGAGAGAGAGAGAGAGAGAGAGAGAGATAGTTGATTCGTTAGGCATCCCAGGAGGGGGAGAGAGAGGGAGGGAGGGAGATAGATAGAGAGAGGGGGGTACCTGAAACCTGTGAGCGAAGTTGCAGACAATAGCACCACCAAATAAAGAGCGGTTGGATAATTGTTCAGCCATAGAAGCACAACTAGCAATCTATATTATGTGTCTCAGTGTGTGTAACAAAGCGGAGAAGAAACGACGAGGGGGAACTTGTATTTTATTTATGAGCTTTATACAGAGGGTTAACATTGCTTACGGCAAAAGCACAACCAGCGTACTTCAAAAGCTATTTAACGGCCGACTTCTGTTTTTTTGCCCATATATATATAATATTATTTAATCGACATTTTCTTTTTAAATAGTGCTTTAAAAAATTCATGATATCCCAAAGTGGTGTTCAAAAAATTCGTAAAACCGTAAATCCAGACCGGATCATGTCAATCCGAACCAAGAAAAACCGAAACCGCTAAAACCGTTTTTAAGGGTCCGGTTAACCGGACCGTTTACACATAAATGGTTTGGTTATAGTTTCCAATAAATTAAAACCGTTTAAATCAAACTGGACCGTTGTATAATAATATATATAAATTCTAGTATATAAATATGAGTTATGATTATAAATTATGGTTTTGTGTGTGTGAGTGTATATTATACTAAAAACATCAAATTACTTTGTAAATAAAAATTTAGTTAATTGTTAATATGTCGTAGTTATACTCTACTTCATATACTTAATATTATTTAAATTAAATTAAAGTATATGAAAGTCATATGTAAACTAAATATTTGTAAATATATATATCACACACTTATATGTAATATATAATAAATTTTATATTATATTGACTTAAATAACCGTTTGGTTGTAAGTTTAATATAAACGAAACAAAGTAAATGATTAAGTTCAAACCGTGGTTCGAAACCGAACCAATCCGTTATTTTATGGTCTGGTTTGGTTTCGTCTCGGCATTTAATTGATCTGGTTTGGTTTTGAATTTCAAAAAACCGTTCTTACTGGTTCGGTTCGAAAAAAACAAGAATCCGGACCAAACTAATCCGTACATCCCTAATATCGTAGAGAGAAATGGGCAAGAGGATGGATTCACCTAATTTTCCTGATATTATAAATTACACCCATACATATTTAATGGTATTTTTTATTAATTAATTATTTTTAAATTATAAATCTATACTTATGTATTTAAATGTCCAAGTTTTATAATCATATGAGAAAGTTGGCCTATTAACCAGAAAAATTATTAACCAAAAAAGTGAAAAAAATATTTTATATATAAGCAAACTTAAAATTTATTGATTTTTTTAAGTCATAAATGTAATTACAAGCAATTTCCTGAAATAATGAGCAGATTTTTTATCGACCAAAAATAGTCAGCTTCTTAAAATTTTGGATAATTTAGTGTAAAAAATAATTATGTTATAGGAGTAATATTTAAGGACTAAAGAGGAGTAATGTGTACTATCTATACTAAAGACTAAATTTGGTTGGTAGTCGGTTTGATCATTATTTTTATATAATAATATTTAAAATAAAACACTCTTATAAATAGATTAATATTTACACTGAAATTATATAAATAGAAATATAATTATAATATGTCGAATGATCTTTTTTTTGACAAAAAACATTCATTAAAACTCTCAAATACAATCAGGACAAATCCTCAAACTGATAATACAACCATACTGGGAAATAAAATGAGCTAAATATCTAGTCATTCTATTTTCAGATTATTTAACAAACAGAATATAAATATTCTTGATAATAAAAATGATTACAAAGGTTTTCAGAGCAATCGAGTCGACACCAACAATCTTGAAAACAGTAGTGTCACAATTGACCTGCGCATATAAAAAACTAAAAAACAGGTGATAGTTCCGTGTTCATACCCGTCAGTTACGCCAACTGAGGCCGGGGATACCGATGTTCCCATATATTGAACAATCTTTCGTTGTGCAAGGTGAGTTTTTGTAATAATCACCACTGTTTCAGATTCAAAGCTAGCTTTCCAGATCTCCCGATACACCAATTGAATCATTATCAACGGACCAAAATAACAAAATCGAACACACCAAAACATATTAAAACACACCGACCACTCCAAAACGAGAGATACAAACCACTCCAAAAGGAGAGACATAAAAAACACCCAAAAATATGGATGCACGAATCAAAAATTTCACCCAAAGGATGAAGATTATTGAAAATTATTGAAAGAAAAACAGAAAAAACAAGAGAGGAGAATACGTCTCTTGCGATGACAATAGTTATTTAAACTGAGTGTATGAAGATAGAGGGGGAGGCGGCGAGTGAGATGGAAAATGAGAGAAATAGGAAGTCAACTCTCATTAGGAATTTTTACTTGTCGAATGATCTTGGTTTAAACAAAATAGTATATAATATTTACCTGGATCGGGCTAAACAAAATTATATTATTAATTCAATCTTAAATAAAAAAATAAAAATAAATTACAGTTAGTTGAATTTGAAGTCTCATACTAAAATAAAATAATAAAGACTGATAAAAATTTGAAAGAAAATTCATTTGATCCATATAATGTCATCAGAGTAAAGCAAAATAATAAACGGGTTAAAACAAAATAAAAAATTTGAAAGTAAATTCGTTTAGCTGATAAAATGTCATCAAGTTAAAACAAAATTATATATATTATCTATTTGGTCTAAGACAAAATTATATTTACCCAGACTAAAATAAAATTAAACAAAAAAACTAATGTAATTAGTTGAATTTGGTTGATGCTGCTCAAAATAATAAATATTATCGATATAGCTAAAAAATATTTTATGAACTGGGGTAAAACAAAAATAAAATTTGAAAAGTAATACATTGGTCGATATAACTTCATCACGCTAAAATAAAATATATTCCCTATTCAATTTAAAATAAAATAAATTCATTCAGAACCAAAGTAAAATTAAAAATAAAATAAATGTAATTAACTAGTTGATATAACGGGTTTGGGCTTAAAACAAAATAGTATGTATTATTGATTTACCCTAAAACTAAAACTAAATTAAAACTAAAGATAATTCTTACATTATTAATTCGTGTTAAAATAAAATTAAAATTTACCTATTTCATTGGCAGATATAACATACACTTAAAAGAGTAGGATATTGGGATCCGACTAAAAGGTCGATAGTAGATCTGTGTACAATGTTTGGGTTTATATAATTAAGGATATCCATACTATTTTAATAAAACGAAAATAGAAATGATTCTTTAGTTAGCAAAATTGCGTCGGACTAAAATAAATCAATATATGTTATTCATTCCAACCAAAAAAATTATACAATTAATTCATAATTAATCAAAATTAAGACAAAAAAAATATTTAGAACAACTAAAATAATATTTACTTTTATCCATGTTAACATATTTTTTTTACCATTTATACATAATTTTTGTTACCACCAGTACATATTTTTTTATAATTAATCCTGACTTAACAAATTAAACTAAGATAAATCTGAATATAATTAGTTAGAATTTGTCGATATACCAAATTAAATATAATTTGTGTAGATGTGAGTTACCTTTTAATTAAAACTTTTTAATTAAAACATAATTAGATTTCATTAACACGCCTATAAATATCAATAAAGCAATAATTTTTAATTAGTGATTTTTTTTAAAACTAAAATAACACTAAACTTTACATGTTTATATTTAAAATTATTATCAAATCATGCCATTAAAAATATCTAATAAATAAATTTCAGAGCCTAAAATTTTCATTTCAAATTAATTTTAAAAATCATATAATATTAAAAACAAACCGTGACACGAACCAGTCTAAATTAATTTTCTATAAACTTGTTATATTTACTGCACCTTGTATGGCATGTTGACGTTGTAACTCCAGTTGGTGTTCAAACTGGTTTGGTTATATTGAGATGTGCTCGACAGTAATTTCCCAACTGATAACAACGGTTTGGATTGCGTTTGTAAATAGGGTTCCAATCCCGGATGTAAGCATTTCAGTCCTTTTACTTCTTAATTGGGGTAAACCAGGATCCACATTATCCCCTCTCTTCCCCTGTATTGCTTACAATGTCCGCTATCGAAAAACAATCATCAGACTCAAAAGGCAAGCAAGCATACACGAAATATTAACCAAGATCGACTGAAGAAGAATTCTCTACTATTTATTCAATTGAGAGCTATGCATACAATGGAGGGAAGAAAGAATGGTCAAATGGATATAAACTTTTGTCTGCGCTCGAGAAGAAAGTGAAGGTAAAAGAAAATAAATTACTTTTGGTTATGTACTACCCTTCTACTAAAAGTCTACTAGAAGCAGCAAAATTTGTTTCTTTTTGTTGGACAAAGCCAAGACGGTCCAAAAAAATTATAGTTAGAATAATTACGGAACATAATCTAAAACTCAAGAAGACCCAATTTGTAAGATAAAGCCCATTTGAGACTTGATATAAATAGAGGACAACAACCTTATTGAGAGAGGTTGACAAATTAAGCAAAGAGATCATCTCCTAAAATTATAGTCTAATAATAATAATATTGTTGGCACATCATTTGGCGCTAGAAGGAGCTTTGCTTTAACAGATCCAACCAGAAAATGATTGTAAAAGAGATTGATTCGGGAACAGCCGGACCAACACAAGTGAAAGAATTGACGGCAGAACCTGCCGCTGATCCCTCGGCCTTCGATGACTGTGAGCTTCCAAAGCAGTTGACATTAAAGCCAAAATGTTTGTTTCCTCCACCTGAAGGCCTTCTTGAGGATCAACCGGAGAGCTGGAAAGATACACGTCAAAGAGACAAAAAGAGAAAATCTGTGTCAGATCAGCGTTTTAGAATACAAACCTCCAGAGGCAAAAAAGTTCTTTCAAGCGACATGCGACTACATTTAGAAAAGAAAGAAAAACTAAGAGTTCAAAACCAAGAGAATCTGGAAGAACCAGAAGAACCATTTGATTCAGAAGAAGAGCTAGAGCTGCTAGAGCGCGAGACTCGGAGGCTGCAGGCCAAACTCGCGCAAAAGCGTGAAATTCACCGTCTCGGACGAGAGCTCCAACAAACAACGATACAAAACAAAGAGCAAGATGAAGAATTTTATGATGATGACGATGATGCAGAGTATGAATACGAGCCATTGGCAGAATCGACCTATTCACAACCACGTGAGCGTCGACAACGGACAGTGCCATCCGCCGAGGTTTCATGCCAAACTGAATCCACGGAGTCCATATCACATGAAGAATTTGCTAAAATGCAAGAAGAAATCGCCCAAATGCATAACATCATGAGCAATAAATCAGGATTCGAAACTGTCTCTGAAAGCCCTTTATCCCTCCTCCTCGAGAAAGCACGTATCGACAGAACATTAAAAACCCCGTCCCTCGATTACTTCGACGGATCTTCAGACCCGTTAGCATTTCTCAACACATTCGACGGACGAATGGCTTTCTTCGGCCACTCTGAAATCACCCGTTGTCAGTTTTTCTCTACATGCCTTCAAGGCACAACACTCCGATGGTATAGCAATCTGTCCCCTCGATCCATCGACTCATGGGCAACCTTAAAAAGCAAGCCTTTTCATGGATGGACATCGGAGATCGACGGCTCGAGAATTCTCGAACGCCGTTATACGGATCTACCGGAAATGAGGTCCATGTGGTAGGAACCATTGATATGCCAGTTCTCTTTGGCTCACCACCTTGTCAGGTTTGGAAAGTCGTTAAATTTCATGTGATCAGTGCTTCTTCCAGTTTTAACGCCATCTTAGGCCGAACTACAATCACAGCCCTAAAGGCAATAACTTCAATCTCCCATTTGAAGATGAATTTTCCCACTGATTTCAGGGTCGGAAAAATGATTGGAGATCAAACGACCGCGAGACAATGTTACCTGACAACAGTTTCCCCAAAGAAAAAGGGGGAAGAAGATCTAGGAGTCAACCAGGTACTCGAGATTGACCCCCGCAACTCAATTGAATCTACAAACCAGAATTCATGTTTCCCTGCAGAAGAAATGGAAGAGATCGAAGTGGTCATCGGCAACCCATCAAAGACAACCAAGGTGGGAAAATGACTTCTTAAACATTTGAAATAAGATATCATTGACCTTGTTAGAGAATTCGCTAATATTTTCGCCTGGGACCCGAAAGATATGCCAGGAATCCCCGAGGTCGTCGCACGCCACTCTCTCCACATCAACAAAAACGTTGTTCCAGTACGACAGAAACATCGAATATTCTCCGATGAAAAAAGGGCAGTTATCGATCAAGAAATTGATCGACTCCTCGAAGCTAAATTCATCGAGCCCGTCCAGTTCCCCACATGGATCTCCAATATCGTTTTAGTCAAGAAACACAATGGAAAGTGGCGAATGTGTGTCGACTATTCGGACGTTAACAAAGCATGCCCCAAAGTCTTCTACCCACTCCCAAGCATCGATCAGCTGATCGACTCTACAGCAGGAAATGAACTCATTTCCTTTATGGACGCGTTTTCAGGGTACAATCAGATAAAAATGGATTCTCGTGACTAGGAAAAAACGACATTCATTACTCACAGAGGAGTATTCGGGTATCGAGTCATGCCTTTCGGAATGATTAATGCTGGCGCAACCTTCCAACAGATGATGGGCACAATCTTTGGCTCACAAATAGGAAAAACATGTTAATCTATGTCGACGACATGATAACCAAGTCCAAACTCGCCGTTAACCACTCACTTGATCTTCGTGAGACTTTTGAAAATGCTCGGAAGCATAACTTGCGTCTCAACCCTAACAAATGCTCATTCGGGCTTATGTCAGGCAAGTTCCTGGGGTTTCTGGTCACACAGCGAGGCATCGAGGCTGACCCCGCACAGACAAAAGCCATCCTAGAAATGGAGGATCCAAAATCCATTAAAGACTTGCAAAAGCTAACAGGGTGCATAGCAGCCCTTCAAAGATTTATCCCTCAATAGTCCAAAAGATGTCTTCCTTTCTTCGCCACCATAAAAAAGGCTTCAAGGTCAACATCATTCGAATGGAACGATGAGTGCAAATCCAGCTTCACATAACTCAAAACATTTTTAACGAACCCTCCCATCCTCACTAGGCCAATCCCAGGCGAAGCTCTTCGCATTTATCTGTCGGCGTCCGATGAAACAGTTGCAGCCGTCCTTGTTCGACTCGACGAAGGGAGGGAGGTCCCCGTGTACTACATTAGTCACTCATTGTGGGACGCTGAAACCCGGTACCCTCAGGTCGAAAAGCTCGTATACGCCTTGGTCATTGCAAGCAGAAAGCTCCGACATTATTTCCAAGCAAGGGAAATACATGTGTTGACAAATGCGCCGCTCAAAAGAATCTTGCACAAACCTGATATGACAGGAAGACTCGCCGCATGGACCATCGAATTAAGTCAATTCTACATCGAATATAAACCACGCACATCCATAAAGGCTCAGGTCCTCTCAGATTTTGTGGCAGAATGCCAATTCAAGACCAAAGGGTCAGACCCCGAGGAAACCCAGCCAAGGCCGTGGCTATTGTTTGTTGACGGATCATCGACCTCAAATTCTGGCGGCGCAGGGATAATTCTTATCAGCCCAGAAGGATTTAAAGTCCAGCAAATCCTTAAGTTCGAATTTCAAGCAACAAATAACGTGGCCGAATACGAGACATTAATTGCGGGATTAAAATTGGCAATGGACCTCGAGGTAGATATCATCGACATATTTGGCGATTCCCAACTGGTGGCTAAGCAAATAAGCGGAGAGTTTAAGACTCACAATGAAAGCATGGCTAAATACCTTGCAATGACATAAGAGCTGCTCAAAAAATTCTCCTCATAGAAGCTGTCAAATGTGGATAGAACAGAAAATCAATGGGCGGATTCCCTCGCCAAGTTAGCCTCGTCCAATCTGAAATTGAACCTCGACCCAGTATATGTTGACAACTTGAAATCCCCCGCTATCGACATGGTGATGGTCCACAATATTCAAAGCAATCCCGACTAGCGAAGCCCTATTCTCGAGTACATCCTAGAAAACAAACTTCCCATGGAAAAAAGTGAAGCCCGCGCTATCATGTTTAAGGCAAGAAATTATTGCACGATCGGTTCAGTGTTGTATCGACGTGCTTTAACTGAACCATTTCTCCGATGCTTAAGCCCAGAAGAGGCCGACCAAGCAATCCTCGAGGTTCACACGGGAATATGTGGCGAACATCTCGGAGGAAAGAACCTAGCTCTTAAAGTCATGAGACAGGGGATGTATTGGCCCACACTCCGAAAAGATTGTAAAAGTTACGTCCGCAAATGTCAGGCATGCCAACGACATGGGAACGTGAGTCATCGACCCACAACAGAGCTCAACTCGATCCTCGCTCCTTGTCCTTTCTATCAATGTGGAGTCGATATCTTGGGACCTTTCCCAACGTCTAGAGGTCAGTGTCAATACATCGTGGTTGCAGTCGACTACGCGGCGAAATGGGTCGAGGCAAAACCTTTCTCCAAGATCAGAGAAAAAGAGATGATTGAATTTTTTATGGAATATGTGGTGTTTCGATTTGGAATTCCAAGGATTTTAGTCTCGGATAACGGGACGCAATTTGTTGGCGCACAATTCGAGAAAGCTTTAAGCGACTTGAAAATCCAACACATCAAAGCATCGGTTGCATACCCACAGGCCAATGACCTTGCAGAAGTAACGAACATAACCATCTTACAAGGATTAAAGAAAAGGATAGAAGAAATTCCCCGATGTTGGGTTGATGAGCTCCCTAATGTGCTGTGGTCCTACAGAACAACTCCTCGAAGTGCAACAGGAGAAACTCCTTTCCGCCTCGCGTACGGTGTCGACGCCGTTTTGCCTGTCGAGATTAGCCTGATTTCCCCCAGGATCGAGGTCTTCGATCCCTCTCTCGCAGCTGAAGGATTGCGTTTTCACAATGACTTACTTGAAGAAACAAGAGAGGAATCTAGACTTCGCATGATCGCTCAGCAAGAGAAGACGGCGAGGTACTTCAACAAGAAAGTTAAAAATAGACGATTTAAAGTGGGAGACCTCGTCCTTCGAGACTCCGCCGCATCACAGCCAACAATCTCAGGAAAATTTAAACCAACATGGGAAGGCCCATACAAAGTATCGAAGGTCGTCAGCACAGGAACCTACGAGCTCTCGTACCTCGATGGTCAACCAATTAAGAATGCCTGGAATGGTATCCACCTCAAAAAATTCTACCAATGATTAATTCTCTATGTAATGATTAAAACTTCGAGGCCGCAGGGCCCTACCAAAAACCAACCCTCGATGCAATGAGGGTCGTTATGAGATCCCCATCGAGGGAATTTAAGTTATGAAAGCTTTAAGTCATTTTGCGAAAATACTATAATTCGTCGCCCGCTTACCCCACAAAAAGAAAGAGAAAGAAAAAATCAATCAAGTGGAATTATCTCTATATTATACCTTTAATAGATTCGACGACATGAAAAACTCAGTGTTATAAAAAAGAAGAAAAAAAGAAGAGCCAAGTAAAACAAATGTGCTTGATAGCTACGAACGGGGAACAATAACACAATATATTTTTGAAAAACGAATATTTTAACTATAGGAAAGTTATATCGCAACTCAAAAGAACACTTTAAGTTCTCAAAATAGAGATATCTCCTTAAACATAAACACACAGAATACCATCAAACAACAAATAAAATCCACCAACAGCGAGTAGCAAGAAATAACATAAATCTAAAGATCAACATCTGGAAAGCCTAAGTTCACAACTTCACAGAAACCATAAAGTCATTAAATAAAACTTAAAATCAATACATTATCTACGGGGCATTCCCCGCCTTCAATTCTTATCGGTCGGATCATCAGGACGCGAAGTTGCGAGGTCACATACATAGTCTTCAAAAGTGTGCCCCGTGACGTATATCCTCGATCCCTTTCTCAACATCCGTCTTCAAAGCGGTATTCTCGTCAACAATAAGCTTATATGATGAATTCATCCCATCAAGTTGAGGCTCAAAGGCCTCACACTTGACCCTCAGATTGTCGCGCTCTTTCTCAGCATCGCGAAGCTTCTGCTCGAGCTCCGACACCTGCGCATCCATCGATTGGCCTTTAACATCCATCTCACTTACTTTCTTTGACAATGCGGTGTTCGCATTAACCAAATCAAATGACCTTTTCTCTAAAATCGAGTAATTCGCCTCGAGCTTCTTCTTCTCTGCCCTAAGAGTGCTCACTTCAGCTTCCAACTTCGCTCGAGCCTCATCACTTCCACCGGCTCGAAATTCTTCCACGACATGCATGAAATCAGCGAAAAACTACCACAATTCAAAATTACAACAATCAAAAATGAAACAAGACAAGGTACTAAAAAAAAAAAAATTAATTAACATACCCTTCCAGCCCGGCTCTTACATCGATCCGCTAAATCCTCTCGACGACGCCCGTCGAAAGCAATCGCATCTTGAGGAAGATGAAAAACGTTGAAGACCCTCAGCGGCACAGTAATCCCACCTGTCCAGCGTTCGTGGGGTTGAATCTCGACCCTCACAAATTCTTTTTTTGATCGGAGGTCGATAGTAGGAGCCATTGTCGCCCTGTTACCAACCAATGTGAGGGTTCTGTTCACCCCACCAACCGACGCGTCCGCTTCACCAAACCCACCATCTCCACAATTTTTCTCTTCCACTTATCGACGTCCCCTCTTGCGAGAATTCAGATCAGCCGGCTCCACATCTGACACAGCCTTCCTAGGATCTTCTACAACTTTATTTCCTTGGTCATCCAATAACTCGATCGACACAGAATGCCCAGAGGGGGCACCATCAGCACTCTTCCTCGATGCTCTCTTAATAAGCAACATCATAGCCTTGTCCATCTCTCCTTTAACCCCGCTATTCAATATCTTCCCCAAAGAAGCTCCAGCCACTAATGCAAAACAAGCCAAAAGAAGAATTCATCACGAATAATATTAATACAAGAAGTAACAGTAAAAAGAAAAGGGGGAGAGAAGGAAAGAATACAACAATAAAAAAAAGAAGAAGGAACGAATCACTGAAAATTCCCCCCTTACAATCATGCATTTCTAAAAAATCAGGTTCCTTTAACTGAAGATGAGTGTACACTGATGCCACCCCATGAAACCCGTTCAAATACTTCACATCACACTTCTCGAGATTATTCAAGTAGTCGATAGTAAGCTGACTTACTTTCCCACACGGTTTCACGAATTCTAAATCCAGCCCCCTAAAATACAACTACTTGGAGTGATACCCCGAGTTAGAGGACCTAACACTGACAATCTTAACCCTTTTGTAAGGACAGTCGAAGTAAACCTGCCCATCGTGATACCTAACTGCATAAATCGAGAAGAAAAAACTTAAATGAAGGAATCAAATTCCTATCGCAACAGAGAGCGACAATGTGCGAGGGAATTGGGCGTCAACTGACAACCAATAGCCTCGAACATCGCCAAGAAAAATGGATGCATAGGTAGCCGGAGCCCGAAGTGAAAAAGGATTATCGGTATCCTATGCATCCCATACTCCGACATCATCCATACCCTTTCATCAGCAATCGACACTCGATAACGATAACCATTCGATAAATCCACGTATGATTTCAACTTACCTACTGGAGGATCCTTTGTAATATAATAACTTAAATAATTCAAACTCGACTTATCCCCAAACTCCTCCATACCCGCACGAAGACTATCCTCAACAATTCGACGCCTCCTCTCTAACGTTCGAGGGCTCAAAGGGGGCGAAGGGAGAGGTCCTGTAGGAACGCCCTTCAACAGTTCATCTTCGTTCATAAAATCAAAAGATCCACATTGCTCTAAATCGGGAATCTCCAAATTATTCAAATTCCAGAAAGATTCCTGATCACCCTCCTCGAGGGGCCGTTTACCAGGATCTCGACCAGAGACAGTACGGATAGATGACGAACTAGATTGATCCATTAAATTATTATAATCGAACAAACTAAATCAAGAGAAGTAAGAGGTAATATAGAGGTGGAAGATGACTCACAGGCGGTTACTGCAGATGCCGAGAATTTGAGATGAAATAGGAAGTAATCCGGTCAGCCGCTCCTTTTCTTTTAACTAGAATTAGAAGCCGAACAGTCCCAAGGCTCCAATGTCCAATCAATAGTCCCCAGAAAATAAAAACCAAAATACTTATACGTTTAAAAAAAAGAAGAAGAAAGGAAGCAAAGTTAAAGTACAACAATACGCACAACACATTCCTTTTTTCTATTTTATTTTTATCTTTACTTTTATTTTTACTTTACTAGCATTTAATCCTCTCGTTATTTTATTCCTTTTTACCACGCTTTGCTCATTTTGATAACTCTCATGTCCCGAAATAAAAGCGCAAATCTAAAGATAATTGCTTGAACTGGGAGGGGGACAAATGTTGAACAAAGACAAGACGACCCAAAGGAATCATAGTTAGAATAATTACGGAACATAATGTAAAGCCCAAGAAGGCCCAATTTGTAAGATAAAGCCCATTTGGGACTTGATATAAATAGAGGACAACAACCTCATTGAGAGAGGTTGACAAATTAAGCAAAGAGATCATCTCCTAAAATTATAGTCTAATAATAATAATATTGTTCGCACATCACTTTTCCATTTCTTATTGTAGAGTGCCTTGCATTGCATGAACACAAAATCTCAACCTGCAGGCTGCATTGCCGAACTAAGTCAGCTTTATATGTAGGAGCACTATATGAGGTCTGATATTCATAATGAGATGATGCACGAGGCTAAAGCCAGTTTCCATTACCAGTCGATGAAACGTAAGCCCTTTGCAAAGTTATTATTCTGGAAGGAGAATATTATTTTGTAAATCTGAAAAGGATTTTACATCTGTTCCCCATAACCTGCATGAATCAGTTTTTATTTAAACACAAACAATATCCTGAAAATTCTCAAATTTATGTACCTCCGAACTTGTTTAACAAGTTATATAAAATTCTTACATCATAAGGTAAACATGCAACGGGGATTTGGCAAAAATATGAGTAGAAAGTGTCTTGGCAAATGGCAAATCAAGTAAAACTTACCAGCTGTGGATCCCAACAGCACTGGCTCCCAACTTGTCGGCCTTCTCATCATCACCAACATGTATTGCTCTACAGGCTTCCACATTTACGTGGTCTAAATATTTTGAAACATTAGAAAACTTTTACCTATATACCCTGTTTCAGAAATTTAAGGTCCAGATGCATATGTGAAAGCCAATGAAGCAGTACATAAGATTCTCTGATATTGTATACAATGTAAACCCCCTTCATAATTACATAATAAGAATAGAATACTTGTGATTTTTTATGTATACCTAAAGCTGCTTTAAATATCATTGCATCTGGTTTTTCATATCCAACCTCCGAAGATATGATAACAGCATCAAACCTATAGAAGGGTCATACTAAAATTAATGCTGACCATTGTAATCATCTGCTCTGTCTGGGAAGGCTAAACAATACTGCAAATTTTGTATACTAAAACACATATTTAATATTTTGCATAGGTTGTGAAAGTTACCACAGTATCGAAGTTCGGGTATAGGGGAAGCTGGGTTAGCCCTACAGTTGGGACTTAAAGTGTGTTTTGTGGTCATTAGTTGGTACTTTCCAAACTTACAGTTTGTTTTAATTGTCTTCTTTGTTTCTCTCTTCTGCTAATTTTTGAAAAAATTAATTTATTTTATTAGTACTCTACACACCCATAGTTTTATTTATATTGTTCTTTGGTTTTTCTTTTGCTTAGTTTCAAGAGGAACATGCTAGCTATGTTTGCTTTGGTTCGTATTGGATGACGAACCAAACTGCATCTTATTGGCTATCTAACAAGTATCAAGGATGATCCAAGGCTCCCTACAGTAGCGAACATCATAAGCTGTTATAGATATCAAGATTCCAATAGTAAGTTTACAACAGCAATGAGAGGCTGGACAAGTAAGAGTATCGATGCTTACAGGTCTACAACATTCAAATCTTTCAATAGCTTCCTTAGACGATTATCGAAGTTGGATACAACAGCCAATTTAACTGTGCCATTGTGAGAGATATCAAACAATAAGTATAATATACAAACATCAATTTCAGATATATATTCATTAACAAAAAAAATTACTTGATAAATATTACCTCCGGCATCTTTGAGGATGACTATTGTTTCATGAGCTCCAGGTGGAAGACACCATGCATCACCATTTGCATAATACTGACAAGAAACAAGCAGCCGTGTGAAAATCCAGCATCAACTTTAACAGGAGACAGGCAGTGATGATATCACAACATTCCTTCGTGGTCAACTGCTAACAAAGTCATCTATATATATTTGACAAAATAGAAATTGGAGCACTGGACGAACTCAATACCCTGCCCTCAAATGCAAATAAAAAAGTATCATGTTTAAGTACCTGGTAAACTTCTTCGAAATAATCGTCTCTGGCACAACCTGTGGCTTCAGAAACAACAAGTCTCCAGAATGGCCTTCCATCTCCCTGTTATTAACATGGATAAATATAAGGTATTTTATATCCACATATTTTATTTCTCACCATATTTATGTGGGAAATTTCTTAAATAATCTATGTTATAAATTCTTAAATACCTTACAAGGCACGGCAACCAGTTTAATAGAAAAGATTCCGAGTGTTCTTTATTAGTTACTCGTCTCATTTTTACACAAACAATATGAAGGAGATAGGACAGGTAAACCACATTTTCTTTTTGAAATTAATTTGAGGTTATCAGCTATGCTTAGCCATAAATATGTGTTTTGCTAAATCTTTTCATAAACTATTTTCATGTTCCTGTAGCTCTAGTTAACTTTTTAGCACTTTTTCTACCAGGAGACCGGAAATCTAAATAACGAGCAGGCCCTATGTGCGAATATGTTTATGTGACATGTATATTAGAATGCATTTACATCATGGTAATTTGTATGATGTAGACTCTAGTTAAGTACTTTACTCGGTAAAGAGCATCAAAGCATTGAATACTACATCAAACAAAAGAGAAATACGATAATTCTATATTTTGTGGTTAAATGTGAAGCACAAGTCAACATGCATAAGAAGAAATTCTAGTCTTTTTTGGCCAGCTGCACGCACACTCACCAACTTTGCTTTTAAAAAGGCTTGAACCCTCAACCTCCTCCACACAGCGGGGTGGAGGGTGATGGCACTGGGCCAATAGCCTATTCGTGAAGAAAAGAAAAAGAAAAATCGTTTCACCTGGTATCGAAGTCTTTCAGGCCATGGTGCAGAAAAGGCTCTTTTAAATCCTTGCTTTATTTCAGCAGGGGACATACTCAGACCTGTCAATGCCACTGATATTAACTCCTCCGAATGCACACATTTATAAAACAAAACTGAATATTTATAGATTTATATCCATCCTAATCAGCCCAAAGAATAGTACATTTAGAAAAGCCAGAAAAAACAAAATTTTGCACATTAATAATTTCAAATGATTGAACTGCCCTTTTATAAAATTAATTGTTTCCTGCAATTTTGTCAATGTAACAACTTATATTTTCGTGCAAAGATTCTTGAAATAGCAACAAGTAAATTTGATAAGTTCCCAACTCTCTCAACACTTTACCATGTTAAGCTACCAACTCCAATATCCCAACACCTTAAACAGTAGAGCAGCATTTCTAGATCATAGCTATTTAGCATGATACCAAGAACTATAAGCATTGTTCTTAAACGCACTATGCAGCAAAGGTCTCTTCTAAGTTCTAACGATTAATGGTATTCAAATATTTTGTATATAAAAGATTAATTTATGTCTAACCCCGCATAATTCTGTTTCTTTTTTAGCCTACTCTCACCTTAATTGTCGGATTTTGACAAAATGGTCTAAAACAAATTATATAGCGAAAACGAAAAAAAATGAAAAGAAGAGCTAACCATATTTAAGAGCAATGGAGGAGTAAATATCTTCAACAGGATGAGCTAATTGCAAAAGGGTACCTCCAGCATCCAACAACAATGCATCATACTTTCTCTTCACTGTGTTAACTGCTACAATCACACTTCATAATTTTAAATATTTATATAAAGCTAAAACTACAGTGATATAAAAACTTAAACTTTATTAAATGAAATTGAAATATAATGACCTGTATGAATTGTGCTTGCAGATGATGATGAATAGTTATAATTTCGAACACCCAGAATAGGATTTTTGGGGAAGTTGAAAATGAATGGTTTGAATTTAAGAGCTCTGAAGAGACAACAAGTTGCGTCCATTGAAGTGAGTCGACTCGGTTGAGTCAGGAGGAGCACTGTTCGATATTCACGAGAGAGAGAGAGGAGAGAGGAGAGAGTTTTATTTATTTTATTTCGATATTCACGAGAAAGAGGGAGAAAGACTGAGAGAATGTGTTTTATTTATTTATTTATTTTATTTTTTGAAGGGGAGAGCGAGAGAGAGACTACGTATTTTTTTATGAAGAGATATAAACTTTAGCCGATTAAAATGCTTGAATCTGGGTGTTTTCATAAATATCTAAATTTTATAATCTTTTTGTGAAAATATAATTATTTTATAAAAATATTTATAAAAGTACATTTTGAAACTTGAATCCTAAAAAATATTTACATAAATACATTTTGCAAATTTATAACATAATTTCCAACATAAATGGCCATCGAAATACATCATATTACACAATTCAAAATAAATACTAATCCATTATACAACATCCTAATTTTGCAAATATTTTCATAAAAAATAATATTTTTACAATTTTTATCACAAGTTAGTATAACTGTTAATATTTTAGAAACTATCATTTAATATAATACCAAATTTTAAAAATTAATTCAAACTTTGAATAACCTTATTTTTAATTACAATTAATTACAACAAATTTCACCATAAAAAAAATTACAACAAATTTCGATATACACGAACATATATTAATATCCAATTTATTCAAGCCTTAAAACAAATTACTGTTTCCAAAATTTCCATAAATTATTATATTTATATTAAATACTGTTTCTGGATTTTCGGTTTTCAAATCAAACTCAGAATGCTCATCTCAAACTACACCTAAATGTTTCTGAAAGTTTGGTTAAAGTTATGGGACTTTGCATCTGTGGAGGAGCCAGGTGGCACTAGGGTAACACCTTGCAAAACAATTTGGTTTATACTGTAAAAGCTAGAAGCATATGACCATTGAATCATGCAAACATCATAAAAATTTACTGAAATCTGTGAAGCAGAGTTGATCTTGATCACCAAAAGTGCTTATTTCTAGACGACCTTCGAAACGGTATGCTAACAAATAATTCATTGCTATATACCAATCCCCCAAAACAAATCACTACGAATGCACCTAGTAACAACCAGATGCGTATGTTAACTTCAAGGCTAGCTGCTAGCTGTCTTACGACAACCAAATAGGAACCCATCTTTCTATGCTTTGAATATTTGAGGGCCAAGGGTGGTAAGGTCTACAATGCACAGGCAAGTTTTAGAATTATATTATGATTAGAATGGAATCTATACTATAGTAGTAGTGTTATATTCATAGTGGGAATTACTCTGAACTTCTTGATTCCGAGTCCATGTATGTGAGCGTAAAATCAGTCAAGTTAAACCTGCCAACCGGCAATTACTGGGGAACCACCATTTCGGTTATTCAATGTTTTCAAAGATTTGCTGAAAGGTCCAGAGAGAGCCATAAATGAAAGATTGTCCTGTATTCCCCTCAAAACACCTAGGATTCTACTCCAGTGCCATACAGGCGAGTTCTGTCCGTGACTTCCTGGAGTTGATCCAAAAGCTGCTCACATTATTACAAAAAGATGAATAATTATGAAAGATAAATGTAAAACCCAATATATATCGACAACAAACCTTAGACCAAGACATGTTTACACATGTGAAAGATGGAATCAATAAGGAAAAAGTGTATATAAATTTTAGACGGAATGGCTTACCTCATGTGGTAGGTATTAGATACCAAAAAAGAATAAATTCCATCAAGGAGGTGATATAACTCTATGGTGGAATAACTTTGCAAGTGATCTGCGCTCACAGTCCTGCATATCATTTACAAGTAATTAGAGAACTCAACTACCAAGGATTTCAGGTTTTAGATTGTCTTTGTAAATGTGTTAATTTCTTGTTGTTCTAAACTTCCCTAATTTCGATTTAAAAAAATGAATGTGAATAAAAACAAACAAGTTTAGTGTATTATATATTTATTACAAGTTAGTTTAGTCTCAAATTCAGGTTTGAACCGAGCTGTGTTGTGTCATTTTTGGATTTGGTCTCTATAATGTGTCAATAATAGAGTTGGATTCTAGGTCCTGTGAGACTCTCACCCCCAACAAACCTCCAATAATAGATTCTGACATAAACATGAATATCTAGTACATACTCGATCTTCAGAGTGCCAACAGTATAGAGTATCTGGCGTGACATATCTAAGGTTAAGATAATTAATCAAGTTGCTAAGCAAAAAAAAAAGAAAAAAAGAAAAAGAAGAGGAAAAATCAAACCTATGTGTGGGAGACTGGGAGTACGAAGAGGTCTGAGGCAACAAGAGTTGCTAAAAGTATTGTTTAGCTAATAACTAATATCCCCCTACCAGTAATAGTTGACAACCAAGATGAGCCGAAGATTCCAGATGGATGCCAAAAGTAGCTAGTTGATGACCAGCAAAGAGTTACAGTTGGAAGTTCTATGTAACTAAATAAGATGCGCGAAAATCTACGGGATGCAAACTGCAATTTGCAAATTCACGCTAACACTTACTAGAGCTAAGTTGGAGGATTTAAACCAAATCTATGCACAGAGATCTTACCGAGCCAGCTCCAGTAATACATTATTCTTTCTATTTACTTGAAGAATGAAAAAAATAATATGTTCAAACGCAGGGTGTTCAATATCTTACCTTGAACATATTAAGCATGAGTCCTTTATGAGGATTCATTCTCTTCAGTTTCAAGAATGTATATCCAAAGCTCAGTTGATCTCGTGACGTGAAACGATCAACTTCATTGAACCATAAGCATGAAAATAAGTTAGACATTGGCGTGTGTGCCCTGATTATAAATGATCCTTCAGGTACATCTGTTAATAAACATCATTAACAAAATTAGAAGAGATTCTTGCAATTAATTACAGGTTGAAAGTTATACATAATTTTCAATGTAGGTTAAAGGCATTGGTGACGCACAACTTGGAAGAGGAGTATTTGGATCTTGAGGGTCAAACTTGGTAAGGCCATCAGACTGGTAAAAGTTGAACTGTTCATCAATGGCTGTGTGATTGTACTTATTTAGATGCTTATTTTGGAGTACCTCCTCCCAGACACAGTGGCGAGTATAATGATTTGAGATTGCATACTCTGATCTTGTCCGCCACAAAAAGTATTCAATGATCAGCAGTGGATCAGTTGTAAGTCGCAACTTGCTGTCAAGCCAAACAGAATACCTAAAACAAAAAAAAAAGAAAAAAAGAAGAGGGATTATTAAGCAAAGAGGTCGACACATGTTTACAGAACAAATATAAGTTCTAAGGTCTATAGAGAGAAAAGGATAGAGCAAGGATCACCTAGAGGAAGGAAAGAGGCGATGTGATAAAAATTTCGGCACCTTTCCAGTTTTCCTCATGTCCTCGTATGGCAAGTTCCTTACAACAACAATTCTCCATAATCCAACATAGCCACTATCATCAGGAGCACTTCCCTCCGACTTGAGTTTAAAGAGGGTAGACTCGTCAACAAACATCACAAAGCAAACATTCTTCTTCGAATAGCCAGTAATCTGTAACAAGCAACTTCAACATCAATCAGATTAGGAATACATATGCTTACTTGCCAGAGTGCTAACACTGATAGATAAAGTTGTAAAGAACACCAAACATGAAATATAACAACAATCTAATGGGACGATGAGAATTCATAAGCAATAGAAATATTTGCGTACTTTTTCAATTATGATCAAAGTTACCATTTTTATAGGTAAAACAAATAAAGCCTGCTCATTCAGATGATAGCAACATGTTGCACATTTAAAATTTGCATCTTTAAGGCAGTGTCCACAACATAACGAAGAGTTGTATCTGTGGACAGGGCTCCACATATTAGTAGGCCTCCAATCAGATGCAAGCACTCTTACCCTATCACTAAAGAGGTGTGCAAAAACTTGAACCCATCACCACATCTACAAACCAAACGCTTATACTTCAACACAAGGCACCAACTTATTTTATCATTAATCTACCTGCAGAGTTTTCAATAAAGTAATACAAGGAGACATAAATCCACCTGGTTCAAATTAATAAATTATATATCTGAAAATATTTCAGTGTATCTTTGTTGAACGGAAGTATATTACAATGCATTTGACGAGTCTTTCCATTGTAAAATAAGCTGATTCAACTTGAAGTTTCTAGCATATAGTGTTAGGTACAAACAATTTATAGAAGTGGTGAGGTGATTAACGATATATTTCAAGTGATATCATGACTATCATTGCAATCAACCAATTCCTAGAGCACGGGATAATGAAGAGTTGCAGTTATCAACCAAATATTCTATACTCTTATCCTGAGATGTTACATCTATTTCAGACTTTAAAAATATGCAATTCATTACCAATTTGCTTGTAGGCCTCCTCAAAAAGTCAGAGCTTCCAAAAATGCAGGAAGATACCACAACAATACAAGTAGTCATGTAATCCTCATCCTTCTTGTCCAGATCGAATCCAGTGCTTGGGAACCCTTCTGGTCCTTTGACAAAACCACAATGAATTGTTTGGTTTTTTCCGAAAAAGGATTGCTCTCTTTCTTCAAGAGTTTGATGTCCTCCAAATCTAGGGTAAGAAGAATCATTCAAGGAACTTTTCTCTCTATCTACAAATTGCAATGTAAAATTTGCAAAATTGGTGAATTCGTGGGGCTCTACAAGATCATTAACTGAATCTAGTAATCCAACCTTGCATGGAGAAAATCCTGAAACATTAAAATGGAGCAATGATTAAAATTTCATTAGAATCTTTTTAACAGCAACAAAAGGCAAATACTATATACCCAAAGACCTCTTGGTCTAGAGGTATCTCCCTCTCTCCTTTTACGAGATGTAACTACAAGTGGTATTTTTTTCACAAGTGAAAAACTTCTGTAATATTGAGTACAAAAAGCTTAATATTGACAGAAATGTATCAATATAAAAAATGAAAAACACTACAATGAAAATTTTGCAGAAATAAGTTACAACATAGTTAATTTATTATTATTATTATAAAAATTATAATAATAATTAAAATAATAATAAATAAAACAATATTAATAAACTAGCATAAAACAATAATTACAAAGTGCTTTTAATTGACGTAATCACTAGCAGAGGTTCCAGATAATTCAGTGAGAGTTTCTCGCAAAAGGGTGCCAATATTTCTATCAACATTTATTGGCAAGAAACATCTCATATTATATATATGATACTACAAACTACCTTTGACAATTTAGATAGCTTCCTAATCAAAAGTCATTTCCTAGTTTAAGGTACTTTTCTAGTTTATTAATTCAACTATATATTAAACTTTAGTAATACATAGATGAGTATTACAATTGTAGTTAATGAAACTTTCCTCGTTTTTTCTGTCCCTTTCTCTGTACTTTATTTTGACTAATTCTAACAAGATATTGTATTTGTAAGGCTTTGGTCTAATTCAAAGTGTACTTAGATTTAAAGTCATCTAGATAGGTTGTTACCCTTACTCAGTATATGTTTTCCCCTAACTTTGGTTGCATTGTGGATAATCAAAAGACAGGTTGCCTGTTTTAAGATGTAGAGGGACATTTTACAATTTTTATTGAACTTTTAACACAATGCAAATTTAATAAATTAGTTTTCTAGTATACATGTGCAAGACTTGTGATATAATTACTGGAAGACACTGGAGTATCATAATAAACGATTAAGGTAATTATTTAGTAGGCTTGATGGTGGGAGTTATAGTTCCATGTATTTAATCCATTCATTATGTAGATTAAAACCCAACAGTGTATACAAAGGGCCCGTCCTGCTCCTGTATAAACCTTACATGATCAAACCTAAGATGCTTCTCAGTCAACAAAAATCTTTTAAATAGTCAAAATTATTATCACAATCTGAGAGGGAAAATTTCATTGTTACAGAGCATATCTTGAATTTAATTAATACTATTTGGAATTTTAGTATAATGCAAACTTTAGCTCAGCTACAAAGCTAACTATGTTTTTCTTGCAATACTGGTGTATCGTGTATGCATGTGCAAGGTACTTTACTAAATATGGGGTAATAAATATTTATGAGCAACATACTGGTTTATATCTTGGTCTAGACCTGGATTTAGGATTTTCCACCTTCGAATCAGTCTGAAATCCCTATTCTTTTAATTAAAAAAAATTCCCTTGCAACTGTTGTCTAGATTATGAGCATAACTTAACATTAGGCAATTAGGCATCAAGCTAAATTCCTAAACAAGTTCCTCAGCCTAAATTGTGTATTTTATAAAGAAAGTGATTGCCTACACTTACGGATGTCAGGAAAATTAAAATGATTTCTTCGCGAAGCAATTAATCAAATTCATCCAGCACAAATCACATGAAATACATATCGTTAAACAAAAACTTACGTGGTCGACGGGGTGTTTTTTTTGGTCTGTCTGTTGATAATGCTTGTACTTCTCCCCCAGATGAAACTATTTCAGTCCTCTCACCTGAATAGATAAGTTAACGTCATAATTGCAAGCAGTAGATGAATTATCCAGAAAAACATTTAAACTATAATTGATGAAATTTAAAGAACGTAAATAAAAAGAGTAACTATTGGATTCTTATCATATTCCAGAAAGGTTAAACTTTTACAATGATAATAGATATGTTAGTTCTATCTTTCTGCATATACTAGAAAATCTAGCTTGAACGATAAATTTCAATGACAAAAAAAAAATTAAAATAAGAACCATAATGAGTTACTATATTTTTAAGTGAAAAGTTCATATTTTTCCACGAGATAGAAAGTGAAAAACCCCTTTAACCTAAGCTCTATCTAATAATTTTTTTTATTAATAGCTGCAAATCCATTTCTAAATTCCTAACATAGATATATATTACACACGAGTCCAGAACATAGTGTTAGTCAAGTAATATGGCAGGCGAAAGCACACTATCCTATAACTCACCGTGAACAATAATCTTCAAGCCAAAAACTGCTAAGCAAATTGAGACTAATGTAGCACTTGAAAAAACCCAAAACAAAAGCCTTCTTCCAGAAAACCGACCCAACTTCCGCCTACGTGTAGCCCTCTGGCCCTGGTCATTCTCAATAGATTTATTATCTGGACCAATTAATGTCCTTCTTTCCGCTAACAATTCGCTACTCTGCTTATAAAGAGACATTGTAGCATCCCTCTCGCACTATAAATTAAAACCAGATCAGCTCTACAATAACATCACTGATTCAGTGTCAAAATAAAAATATATCAGTGCAAATTTCCAACTAAAAGTTAAACAAGCAATTACCCCATCATTTCTAGTTATCTGACTTATCGCATAATTAAATGAGCAACTCATGGAAATCTGAGTCCTGACTAGCTATTAATTCAGCTAAACTAAAAGACAAAAACTTACACAGTTCATAAGTTTCATTAGTAAAGTTTAATGTAAACACTGTAATCAAATCATAACGAAGAACAATTGAAGCCAGAGATTGAATTTCAAAAAATTTAATCTTGTAATCATTAAACATGAAACCCTAATAGCAAACAAGAAAAGAGACACAGATCATGAAATAGATAAAGAAAATAAATCAAATGCAATGACAAATTGATGCTAAAAGTATACATACATACATATATAAGATGCAGCATTGATGAGAATAATCTGAAAATTTGGAAACTAAAAGCAGAAAAAATACCCAAAATGTGAGATTTGTAAAAGCTGGTTACATGTCTGAACACTGGAACTGTATTAACAATAACAACATACTCGATCACATGTTCGTTTCAAGTGAAATACAAATTTTATTTCTATTAAAAATAATAATATGGATGCACAAGTAAGCGCTGAAATCTGATTAACTTGAGTAATTAAGTACGGAAAACCGGAAACTTTCGAGAACAGAAATTAATTTTTTAAAAATTTAATTGAGCTTGGATGGCTTAATAATTGTTTTTCATCCAAGTGTTATGTATTAATAAATGACTCTTAGTTTTTCATATGATTATCTCAATTACCGGTAATATTTGACTCTTCATTTTTCTTTTAACGTCCTAACTACGGGCCTATATAAGGCTCGCTTGTACTTTATTCATGATATAAAATTATAAGATAGAGTAAAATTCTATGGAGTCCACCTTTTAATTGGAGTTCTCGGAGTCCATCTATGTTCTGCAAATAAAATATTTTATAAAACGTGTTATCTTACAAAACATATTTCACAAATATCATTATTTCAACATATATTTACAAGTAAAATATGTATGTTCTGCAACATGAATATTTATGTTCTGCAAGCTAAGTATGTTTTGTAAAATAATATATTTTGCAACGTTCTACTTGTAAAATCTATGCGATCTGCAAGTTTTTTAATAAAATTGTGATATTTGTAGAATATCATTCGAAAAATAATACGTTTTGCAACAATTTAAGCTATATTTTACTTGCAGAACATATATGAACTCCTAGTACTCCAATGAAATAGGGGACTTCGTAGAACCTAACCCTAATCTCTTTCATTATTATCTAACTTTCTATCAATCTCTCTTATATATATTATATATAACAAAAAATGAATTTTCATACTTGTTGATATATTATGAACTAAGCAATTTTTTTATAAGGATGTTAATAATTCACTTCTTAATTTTTATTATTACACTTTAATTGCTTTATTATTAAAAATTGACTTTTTATACTATGAGATTTTATCAACCGAAATATAGTTTAAAAATAATTTAACTAATTATGTTTTAACTAAATTTTAGGCATGACTAGTGATAAGTCTGCACTCTTCTGGGTTGGACCTAAGGTCGGATGTGACTGTACCTGAAACAGAATGTCAAGTGGAGATGTAATCTCCGGGGACACCTCCGGTGCAAGAATAGTATTTAAGTCAAGTTTTAGAGTTTTAGAGAGAGAAAGTCAGAGAGAAGGTACAATTTACTAACTTGTGGAAAAATGTGACCCCTTTTTCCTTTGCTTTGCTGGGTATTTATAGGGAGGGGAACATGTGAGTGGCACACGTGCCTGGGGCTGTCATGCTTACTAGCGTAGGTGGCGGCGGTGTCAGGCGTAGGCTTCTGACGACTAGTGATGTGTAAGGAGCCCCCACGTGGGTGTTAGTCGCCCATGTGGGGTGTTAGTAAAGTTTATCGGGCATTGCTTGGTTTGCCCGAGTGCAAGGCTCGGATGTAGAGTTGATTTGGGCCCGTCTTTTGGGCCTTTAAGCGGGCCTGAGTCTGACCGAATGAGATAGGCCTATTCTCTGGGACTGGACGAATAGGATGGGCCTATCATTTGTCCTTACTCCTTTATATAACTTTTAGTTGGATGGGGGAGTAGGTCGTCTCCCAATTTTGGGTGATGATGTTGATTTGAAGTGGTGCCCCCCGGTGTAAGGTGGTTTCGACCGTCTTCTAATTTTGATGGCGTTGAGTTGAGATTAAGTTGGTGCCCCCAGTGGAATGCGGTTGAGATCGTTTTTCATTTTGGGCGATGTTGAACTAAAGTTAAGTTGGTGCCCCCTAGTGGAATGCGGTTGAGACCGTATTCCATTTTGTGTGGTTAAATTGAAGTTGAGTTGATGCCCAATAGTGAAATGCGGTTGAGACCGTCTTCCGTTTGGGTGGTTAAATTGAAGTTGATTTGGCGGCCTTCAATGGAATGCAATTGAGACCGTTTTTCATTTTGGGCGGTTAAATTGAAGTTGAGTTGGTGCCCCTCAGTGGAATGCGGTTGAGACCATCTTCTAGTTTGGGCGATGGTGATTCGAAGTTGAGTTGATGCCCCCTAGAGGAATGTGGTTGAGACAGTCTTCCATATTGGGCGGTTGAATTGAAGTTGAGTTGGTGCCCCTTAGTTGAATTGAAAGTGTTTTTAAAGTGAAAAGGTAACAGTTGAAATTTTGAATTGTTTTGAAAAATGAGGGTTTTTGGGGAATTGAACGTCGAAAAATTGGGGAATGTGCATTGATGATGGTTATCAATGATATGTCATCAATGCACGGGCTGGGGACGTGGGGAGGTTATGCTAGAAATTAGGGGCGTGAGCGCGTTGGGAGGAGAACCATCATTTGGCGGGTTTTGTGGCCACCAATGACGTGCTACCATGTGGCCTTTGACGGTTTTATTTGTTTTGTGTATATAAATAGGCTTCCTCCCTTTGTCATTTTGCTCATAAGATTTTTTTTTGAAAATACGGGGCTTAGAGAGAGAGAGAGAGAGAGTTGAGTTATATAATCAGAGTGATTGGAGTGTTCACCGGCGATCTTCGACGAAAAGTGGTGGTTGCGTTTTTTTTAAGGCCATCCCATCTTTTTAATTCATTTCTTCTCCTTTCTATGTTCTTTGTTTATTTTTGTAGCTTTATGATATATATCTTTTCTTCTAAAGTTGAAAGTATGTTGTTACTAATTTCAAAATCTGCGTTAGTTAGCGTTGTTTTCATCCATTTTTGTGTTTTCTGGGGTGTTATTGCGGGGTTATGTGTTTCGGGGTTTTCGTGATGAACATCTAGCTTGATGTTCATCTTCTAGTGTGTGTATATGTAAATATAGGTGTTGAGGGTATATTCTGCTTGGTTGATTATGAGCAAGTGTTCTTGTTTGTTTAGGTTAATCTCGAGTGCGGAGCGCGGTGAGATGGTGAGCTCGGTGAAGTTGCGTTATCCCAGTACGGCGGCCGATGCCGCTCGTGAGTACGCTAGGTTCCGGAGTGGGGGTGAGCCATTTTTTAGGTTTGCAGGATGGTGAAAGCCGGGTTGTGGCGGGTAGTGTTAGCGAGCCTGGGGGTTGGAAACCATACAAAACAACGTATGAGAGGCTGAATCCGCTAGACACGGGGGTTGGCTGAGATGGTGCTAGTCCTTCGAGGTATTCTAGGCGGATTCCACCGGATGTGGTGACTGTTGTCGAGGGGTGTGCCAACTGCAGTCCCCGTGAAGAGGGTTGTTGAAATTATTTTCGGTGCTGAGCCGAGTAGGAGCTCAATCTTGGGTTTAAATATATGAGGGAAGTCGGTTTATGTCGGGCTAGATCAGCCGCTTCATGGGGATGCTTATGGGTGGATACGTACAAAAGGCTGAGATATCTGGCCCCGTTGACTTTTATGTCCATCTGAGATCAGTACATTAGGACTTATGAGAAGGAGCTGGTGGAAGATGGCATCTCCCCTCTTAAGTTTGATAGGAAATAATTGGATGATACTTTTGGGGGTATGGAGTATGTGTAACACCCCCAGATCCGGGGTCAGGGATCCGGGTCGTCACGGTCTTTCTTCCCACAATTATCACTTAACTTAATTAATAATAAACGACCTCATGCTGTGACCCCACACTAACACACACCACCACACGTCATAGTCTCAGAGATGAAATTGAAATAAGTACAAGTCCTTGAATCCACAATTAAAAGTTATTACAACCCAAAATGATTACTTGATAAGTTTACAGTTAATTGCCATTATCTGCCACAAGTTATAATTATACATAATTGATTCTCAAAAGTAGAATGTCTGATCTACAGATAGATCTACCTCTGCAGCTATAGCAGCTACAATCTCAACGGGAAGGCGCGGGGCGCTTCCCACGCTCTTGCGCTGGGTTTGCTTGAGCCTGGCCATCTTTCCTAACTGTTGTTGTGTGATGAAGAAATAAAGCAAGAGTGAGCATTACAGCTCGCAAGATAATACATAGTGTAATCAATAATGCAAGTATCTAATAGATAACTTACTGAAAACCTTTATCAAGTGTAAGATAATTACTTACTGGATATAAGCTTAAAGGAAGATGAAGTTACCAAATACTTCACTATACTTATATCATTTATAAGGCTACTTGAACTACCACTGTTCAAAGTATTATAGGTTTAAAAAGGTCATCCCATAGATGAGACCACAAGTTAAGACTTGAATAGATTCAATCTTTGAAATATTATTGAATGAAATAAAGTTACGAGATACTTTATTTAGTCCCGATATATATCCACATATATATCTCTTAAATATTTCCTGGAACCTCTGTTATGTAAAGTATGAACAGAGTTTGTAACATCCAATGAATTTTGGAAAGGAAAAGAATTTTGGCATAAACCCGATATCTTGTTGATCAGGCAAAGATACCAATAAGTAACCTTTTCTACTAGTAGATGGATGAATCCCCCACCGGTCATCACCCTGGCCACATAAGGACCTTGTGCTGGACCGCCACCCAGCCTCTTACGCGTTGATGGACTGCCACCCAGCCACTTACACTTTGATAGACCGTACCCCGGCCTGTCGCTTATGCCGACTCAATTAGATGGGCTTACTTCCCGAACGTTGGGTAAGTAATCAATTCATTTGTTTTCTTAAAACAGCAACCACGTTGCGAATGTAAAATGCACTACAGAGCTGGATCCCCCAGGTTTTGAGCGAGTATTTAAATCCCCTTTGAAAGGAATATCTTAAATATAAAAATGAGTTTTGGGGTCCACTCTAACTTTAAAAATCATTTTGAAGACTCGAAAACATTTTTAAGAATGTTTGGAGTACTGCTGATTTATTAAAATAAATCAGTCCCGATATATTAGAAATATCTGAATATTATTATTTAAATAATATTCTCATAAAGATAATCCTTATTAAAATATTCGAAGTAGAAGTTTTAAAACTCATACTTGAAATGGATATTAAATAACCAAAGATATACTTATACGAAAGTACTATCTTTATTTCAATAATCAAAAATAAGTTTGATTATCGACACCTTATTCTTTAATAAAATAAAGAATATATTTCAGTAAATAATCGGAGTCATAGGTCCTTAAATGAATATTCAAATAATATTCAATAAATAAGATAAAGTGAGTCATAAGTCCTCGAATGAATATTCAAGTAATATTCATTAAATAATATAAAGGAGTCATAAATCCTCGAATGAATATTCAAGTAATATTCATTAAATAAAATAAAAGGAGTCATAAATCCTCGAATGAATATTCAAGTAATATTCATTAAATAATATGAAGTTATCGAATAAACCTTATTTGATTAATAGTTTTTAAAAACCATATCAATATATATATATAAATATATATATCATATACTCGGGAACATCTACTCCCGGTTTTAGAAAAGGGTTCACCTTTGGGTCCCCTATACTCAGGGTATACGCAACTACTGCTTATCTCTAGCATAGGTATTATGCAACTATAAGCATTGAACCAACAGATATATAAATCAAGAATATGAAACAGGCATGCATATATACCATATCACATGCTACAATATATCGCAAGAATTTGCTAATAACAAATATGCATTTATCGCAAGATCATGCATATACACATATACATCACAACAACAGTTATACGGGTAGAAAACTTGCCTGAGTGCTCCCGGATAGACTTAAGCTTAGAGTGGGTCCGATAACCTATGAACAACAACATAAGTCGGAATTAGACCCCGGTCGCTTAAGAAACTAGACTTTAACCATTTAGAGTCCTAATGTTCGCTTTCGCGCTTAACGATTTACTTAAGTCGCTCGAGTACCCTCGGCTCCACCATTTTTAATAAATTAACCATTAAGGGTTTTAAGGCGATTCTTTCGCGAGTACCTTACCAACTGCCTAATCCATTTTACATAATTGTTTCATACTTCAATTAGTCCTTTAAGGTCTTTAACCTATGTTTCAAAGTAAGGCGAGGGGTAATGATTCGTTCGCGAAACGTCGTTACTTAAAACGGCCATTTCTCCTAAACCGTACATCGGAATCAAACGAACCATATATCAAAACGAAGCTCGTAACATGAACTATCTAAACATGGCAATGGTCAAAACCTATCAGGGAGTTCTCGGGTCCTAATGTTATGAACAAAAGCAGTCTAAAGTAAATCGGACATTACGATGACTATGTTTACGCGATTTCCCAAATTTAAACCAATCCAAATCAATCACCAATCAATCCCAATTCATTCATACAACCAACATCCATACAAAACACACTACAACAGTCCCAACACCTCAAGTTCTTCCAATTTATGTTATTCTCATCATGAACTTAAACTATACTTAATTCCTTTAACAAATCAACAAGATTCAACATTCATACCACTACCACTCCAACCCAAACTCTAAACAAACAAGCTTCAAGCTACTCTTTACCATAACTATCAAAATCATCCTAATATACAAAGTAAAGCTAGGGTTTGGAGATGTTATACCTTTCTTGAAGCTTTTTATCAATGAAAGATCCTTGGAATGCCCATGGAAGCCTTGATCTATGCTTAAGCTACCTTGAACTTTCATAAAAAATCAAGAAAACCAAAGTTATTTCTTGAAGGTTACTATTCACCATCTTCTTCCTTAATTTATTGGAAGAGATTGTGAAGAAATTAGAAGCTTAAACTTATAGGATATCCATATCTATGTACAAGGAACCTTAGATAATTACCTTGTGATTTAACAATGCTTGGAACTTGATTTTTGATTTTTCTTCCTTTGAAAAGAAGAAAAAGCCGAGAGCAATATTGAAGGAATGAAATAATTTTGTGTTTGCTTTGATTTGTTTTGGCTAGCTTGGTTGTTTTTGTTTTGTTTTTGGGTAATTACCTTTCTAACCTTGACTTTGTGTGGTTTTAAATCAACCACATCTCCTTCCCCTTATGTCATGCTTATGATGTCATCATCCCTTACTTGCCCTCTTCTTATTGGTTGGATGACCTCATCATCCCTAAACTCCTTGATTATCTTCCTAATTGTTTGCCTAATGACCGCTGATCTGTTATACGGTTCGCTTAACTTTCGTTTTCGTTTATCGTTTGAGGGATCATACCCGAGATCTTATTACTTGGGTTTCCTTAACCTTTCTCAATACATTATATTCCTTTTATGATCCTCTCTTATAATCCTTTAATTTAAATCCTTTTTATCCTGTTACCTTATACTCAATTCTTTCCGTATCTAGTGGATTTCCGGGAAAAATCAAAGTGTTCGGAATTGGATTCTGACGATCTTTACATACACTTATATGTCATATAGAGTGCCAATAAAATCTCAGAATATCCATAAAAGAACCCCTACCTAGTGTGGCATGAAAAGTTTTCTCATTCAGCAAAAACACTATTCATAAGGGTTTCAAAAATTTTCCAAAAATTGGGGTTATTACAGTATGCTAATGTCCGGAGCCGGTATACCCGGGAGCATGAGGAATTTTTAAGTGGGGGTTCGACATCCCCGACGGGTACGAATGGCAGTATACCGAGGATGATGAGAGGCCTTATCATCGGCTGGGTGGCAGTTCCAGTCAGCTTCTTTTAGGTTGGGTTTCGGCTTGGACTGCATCATTTCTTCCGCCATTTTCCCCCCAATGTTTTTAAATGCAGTTTTGGGAAGTTCACTCCGAATAGTAGCGAAGCATTGCTTACTTCATTGCTCGGTGTGCCGAGATGGGCTTGGAGCCGACTACTCGGCTATTTTTCACAATATTTCGCTTCCAGGTCACGAGCAATGCCCCCATCTACGACCTCCACTGGAGGAGTAATTAGAAGTTTGGGAAGAAGTGGTACTGTATGCCTTCGTCGAAAAAGACGTGGCATTTGGAGTATGTTTTTATTCACGGCGGGGATTTGACTTGGATGTCGGGCTGAAATATGAAGATTGATGTCCCCCTTGAGCCGTTTGCCGTGTCTGAGGATGAGTTGCGTGAGATTCATATATTTACTCACTGTGAGTCAGATGGCGAATGGATTTTAGAGTTGATCCAAGATAGGTCTTTCTTGGTGATGTATAATAGTAAGAAAACTTTCCCGTTGCCTATCTGGTTTAGTTTCTTTTATACCATGCATATATGTTTTTTTATTCGGCATGTAATCATGTGTTGTGTAATATATTGTGTATAGTTATTGCCTTTTATTTTGGATTACTCGAGTTTATCATGTTTGGTAGTTTGACTGTTTCATGTCTTCCTTGCAGTTCTTTATCACGCTGTTACATATCCAGAGATGTTGAATAAGAGGGTAATGCTCAAGGCTTTTAAAAAGAAATTGATAGATGCCCTAAAGGAGGGCATGACTAAACTAAAGATGGCTTCTACTGCTAGTGGGGATACATGCACCGCTTTCCATGCGAGGAACGTCTGCTGGGAATCCTGTCAAAAGACAGTGTATTTGGAGCCTTACCTGCAGCAGGCTTTGGATCGTACTGGGACAGTTGTTGTGCCGGAGGTGGAATATATCCCAAATTTGGATGAGGGAACCAGTTTTACGAAGCGGGATGTTGGTAAGGAAAATGTCAAAGATGGTGAAGAGGCAGAGAAGTGGGAAGTTGAGGAGGAAGTGTGTCCGGGCATAAAGTTTGTGGCTAGGGGTTATCAGGAGCCGATTAAGAAGATGACTGAGCCCAAGGGCGATGTAGGTTGGTCGACCCTTGATATGCGCACTTACAATGGCTGGACAATGACGAGTCCTCCTTACCCCTATAATACTTAGAAGGCCCTCCAGATCTCGGTGTACACCGAGTATTATAATGGCCTCGGTATAAAGGAACTCGACCAGATAATCCGCGTAAAGATGAGAGAGGTGTACACTTGTTATGAGCTTGGTTCGTATAATTTCATTTGTATAAGTGCTCTTAATGTTTATTTGACGCGTGTTTGGTTTATTTTCAGTTGGGAGGTGATAGACCACTAACAAAATATTTCTTCACCAATTCATTAAGATTGTTAAAATTGAGGTGAGAAAGCTTCTTGTGCCAGTTCCAACTTTTATCTACTGATGCCTTGCTAATCAAGCAAGTTTCAGGTCCATCGGTATTTGCATGAAGTTTGGCTTCATAGATGTTTCCATGCTGTATCCCTTGAAAACAACCTTCTTTGTTACCTTATGAACTACTTCACAGTGAGTGTCATAAAATACAATAAAGTATTCTATGTCAGTAATTTGACTGATGCTCAACAGATTGTGCTTCAGTCCTTCTACCAGAGCTACATTTTGAATGATGACATTTTCAATGATTATGTTGCCATATCCCCGTTTTTTTCCTATATTTCCATCATCATAGGAAAATATTGGGCCAACCTTCTCCTCATATTCTGACATCATGGACTTATTTCCAGTCATATGTGCAGAGCAGCCACTATCCAGTACTAGCATACTCTTTGTGCTACCCTGCAATCAGAAATATGAAAATCAATTAGAATTTTTAAGAACCCACACTTGTTGGGTCCTATTTGACATCTTATGTTTTCCAGCAGAAGACTTTCTGTCAGGATTTGGTCCATCAGTATTTGATCCATCAGAAATTGCTCCATCGGGATCTGATCCATCAGGATTTGTCCTGTCATATTTAACTCTTTAAGATGCATGGTCATTCAATTTGATAGATTTAGCATAATAACCTCTTTTTATTGAACTTGGATAAGGGATCATAATTATTATGATACAAACTATGATAATCCTTACAAGTATAAATAAAATGCCAAATACTACCACAGTGTAAACAAGGGTTCTGTGGTTTATAAATACTGATCTACCACTAATATTAGAATCATGAATAACTGCTTTCTTTTTACTCTTCCTGCAATTAATATCAATATGATTAGTACTTCCATAGTTAAAACAAGCTTTCCTAGGAGTAACATGAATGTATTTATAATTTCTTGCTTTATTTGTACCCCATTTATCATTTCTACCTCTTTTTACACTTGATTTGCATGGCCTAGAAGTTACTTCAAAATCTTCCTTTCTAGTTGACTTTTAGAGAAAAGACCTATATTTTTATCCTTCTTTTCCTCGACTCTAAACTCAACTTTCTTCTTATCAGGAACTCTAAAAGTAGAACCTACTTCATATACTGATTTGACCCCATTTACATCAGTACTGACAAATTTAACAAGTGTAGTGTTGGTTATAATCTTATTAATATTTTTATCAGTGAATTTATTATATCCCAAACACTCTTTCCAGTTTTTATCATTTATGAAGTTGTAAACCTTTCTACCTGAAGTCATCCAGGTTTTAAACACTTCTCTTTCCTTCTCAAGTACTTCCTCTAGCATGGCATATTTAATGTGCATCTGAGCTTCATTGTGTGTGGCCTTTTTACATGCAATTTATTTTCATGCATAAATACAAGCTCAGATTCTAGATGGTTATTTCTCTTTCAAAGTTTTTTATTCTCATCAATTAAATTTTCATTTTCAATTGACTTGCTCTTAAAGCTAGTATGCAAGTAATATAAGAATGTTTTCAATTCAGACAGGCTATCAGTATGTATAGGGAAAATAGTCATTTGTACCTTATCAGTGGAAGACACATCATCCCCATTAGTAGCCATCAAATTATAGTAGCCATCAAATTATAGCATTCATCATCATTTTCTGATCTTGATGAGTCCATCCAGTCTTTATTGGAGCTTGAAGTGAACAATGCATTTCCAGTTGACTTGGGACATTCACTTGCTAAATGTTCTATTTCATTACAGTTGTAACAAGTCACCTTGGTCTTGTCAAAATTCCTTTCATTAGAATATCGACCATCATTTTTCTTGAACTTTCCCTTACCATCACCAGAGTACTTCTTGTTAATGCCACCTTTTCTTTGTGGCTTTCAAAGCCTCATTCTTCTAAAGCCTTTCACCAACATGGCAGCCATCTGAATAACTTGAGGATCATCCAGTTCAATGTTAGAATCTTCATCAGTATTTATGTCAGGATCTGATGACTCAGTATCAGGATCTGACTCCTCAATTACATGCCCTCTTCTTGAGTTCTCTCTAACTCTTTCATTGCCTTTATGAGCTTCAACATTTAGAGCAACAACCTTCATTTTCTATCATTTATTGTTCCTCCTTTGTTGAATCTCAAGATCATGGGTTTTCAGCATCCCATAGACTTCATCCAGTGGAAGTAAATCAAGATCATACTGATGCCTGATTATGGTTACATGTAGGGTGTACACGGATCGAGTTGGGCGGGTTGGGCAAATTTAGCAACCCAACCTAATTAATTCGGGTTTTCAAAATTTCAACCCAACCCAAACCAATTTGTATACTTTGGTTTGGTTCGGTTTGGATCGGTTTATTAAATATACAAAATTAATATAAAAAATTATAATAAAACATAAGGTTTCAAAGTCTAAAACACTTGAAAATAGTTCAAAATAATATTACAATCCTCCATATTGAATAGTCTCAAGCATCTAATTTTCGACACCAAAAGGACTAATAATATTGCTTACGCTTTAAATATTGGAATGAATCATAAATGAAAAAAACATAACAATAATCAAACATCTATTGTTGTTACGAAATGAACTATGAACACGGAGGTTATAAGTTACATTTAGAGTTACAGACAAATGGATCCATATAATAGGCCTAAACATAATTTTTAGATTAACTTATTAGCATGTACATATATATTTTTATTGGGTTGGGTTAGATTGGTTTAAAATTATCGAAAACCATATGCAACCCAATTAAATCGGGTTGACATTTTTCCAACCCAAATATATATCAGGTTGAAAAAAATCGGTTTGGTTCGGCCGAAATCGGGTCGGTTCGGTTTGGATTGGTCGGGTTGGCCAAACCGTGTACACCCCTAGTTGCATGTATGTCCCATTCTTCAGGAAGAGCACTCAGAAACTTGGTGTTTGAATCCTCCTTGTCATACTCTTTTCCAAGCAATGACAAATCATTTAACAGTGTCAGAAATATGTCATAGATGTCAGCTATGGTCTCATCAGGTTTAGCATCAAATTATTCATATTCTTGCATAAGAACAACCCTTCTGTTCTTTTTGATTGCCATTGTTCCTTGACACTGAGTTTCCAAAGCATCCCATATAGCCTTTTTTTGCAAGCAATCACCCTGTTTGACATCACATTATCCAAACTATTGTGCAGAATATTCCTGACTTTTGCATGCTTAAGCATTGCAGCTTTCTCAGGATCTGACCATTCAGATTTTTCTTTCCTGATGCAGTGCTCAAGAACTGTGGCTGTCATTTGAATAACCTTTTGAGGATAAGGAGGTCCACTGTGAATTATATCGATGTATGCATTATCAATGGATTCAAATAACATCAACATCTTGACTCTCCATGTAGAGTAGTCAGCCTTTTTGAGGATTGGAATTTTCATGCTTTCATACTTACTTCCAGACATGTTTGATCTTTTCTAATTAACAATCAATTAGCCTGCTCTGATACCACTTGTTACTCAGAACATGATAATTATATAAGGGGGTGGATACAATTATCGAATAAATCGATTATCAAGGAAGTAAAGTAAGAACAATAAAGATCAAATAACAGTTTATTAAATCTTTGTAAACTATTACAGAACTCTCTCAAGAAACATGATTCTTAAGAGCTGCTAGGTTATGACTAATACTCGAGATGTATACCAACAGTGGTAACCTAATCTGTGTTTATATATCACACAACTACAATATCAATCTCTATCAATTACAGGATATGTTATAGTATAATCTTATCCAGTTTCTATACATATCTAATTAAAAACTGTATTTCTATAAGTCAGGAACCGACTATAGTAAACTCCTCCAATGTTGGGACTGTATCAATCAAACAGATTCTAACTTATCTTGTAGTAAAGTCATATCCTAACAATGTCATATCCTGATGCATGTAGATACTGACAACTGATCAGATCCTGACGCTTGATAAGTCCTGACTGACTTGTGCAAATCCTGATCATGATCCCAACATATCCTGATTTTCGACTTAGACATTTTCCAACACTTCCTCAATGGCCAACACTCTGAAATACAACAATGTTGGTCTAACCGCAACCTTATAAAAAATTATCTTCAACTTTAAAGATACATTTTTATCACACAACACTCATATAGCATTTCTCCATTTAACCCATCCTACTTTAATACGATGTGTAACATCAGAAGCAATATCCCCGTTAGTATCAATAAAGGAACCTAGATACTTAAAATGATTAGTTAGTGGAATTTTGTCTACACCCATACACACGATAATATAGGTCTCATTAATTTCCCCACTAAAATTATCCTACATGCACTCAGGTTTTAGAACAACTTAGACTCAAGCCTTTAACCTCTATTAAAGCACGCCATTGTTCTAAGTTTGCATTTACCACGCCTCGAGACTCAATTATCAACCAATGTCATTGGCAAAATGTATACACCAAGGCACATTAGTTTGGATTTCACGAGAAATCTCGTCTAAAATAACTAGAAATAGAAATTAACTTAACACTGATCCATAATGAAGTCATATATCAACTCTAAAATATTGAGTATCTCCGACTGGTTTTCTAACACATGTATATACCTCCGAGTACATATCATGTATAGTGTACATATATAATTGTGGAGCCCTTTGAGCTTGTAAATAATTCCAAATAATCTCTTGTGGTATACTATCATAAGCTTTTTAGAGATCTATAAACATCATGTGAAGATCTTTATGACGTTCTCGATGTTTCTCCATGAGACCACGAATGAGATAAATTGCCTCAATCGTTGACCTACCAGGAATGAAACCAAATTGATTCGCTGAAATAACAGTTACCCATCTAAGTCTGAACTCAATTACCCGTTCCCAGAGTTTCATTGTATGACTAACTAACTTAATACCACGATAATTACTACAACTTTGAGAATCACTATTATTTTACAGAGAAGTACCACAACACTTAAGCGTCACTCATTTGGCATCTTAGCAGTTTGAAGCATAATACTAAAGTGATATGTCAACCTTCTAATATCAGGTTCTGCCAAATAGTGTCCACCTCAACCGAAATCTCATCAAGACCAACTCTTTTGCCCATACCCATCATGCGCGAGGCTTCTCTCACTTCTTCTCTAGTAATATCAGAACTTCGACATAAGTTATGCTCCACCAAGTGTATGTCTGCTTGGTCCAAGACAATGTCCCGCCCTCAGGCTGCGTTAAATATATACCCCATCATGATTTAATATCCTCAACATATAATAAAACATTGTCACCTTCATATTTAATATAGCAAATTAAACTGAAATCTTATCGCCTCATATTACGTGTTTTTACAAGTTTGTTTAATCTTATTGCCCCATTCCTTGGAGTTGAGATACCTATGTATATCCTTAAATGCTTTATCTTTAATTTTCACAACTACTGTAGCCATCCTTTTTGCAGCTTTAAACTTTCTTTCTTTCTGGTTTTGTCTACCCCCCATGGACATGTCATTAGCTCTATGAAACATTTCTTCTTTAACAACACTTTCACTTGTACTTCTTCATTCCACCATCAAGACTCTTTATGAGCAGTTATTTTACCTGATGTCACCCCCAATATTTGCCTTGCTACACTTCTAATAGAATAGCCATTGTAGTCCATATTTGTTGCGCATCGCCCCGTTTCCTGAAGCAACTTTGAAGCAACTCCTTAAATCCTGTCACTTTCAGCCTTTCAAGTTATGCCAAAGGATTCGCGGTGTAATATTCCTCATCTCATCTACCAACTGACTACTTATAGATAAATCCATGACTAAAAAATGATAATGTGAAGCGCACACTTCTTTGGGAAAAACCTGACAAACCTTACAGAATCTAATATCTCAATGAAGAACAAGAAGATATTAAATTTGAGTGGTATGACCCCCACTCCTAAATGTAATTAGATTATCATCACACTTTCGAAAGTAAAAATATACAATCACTAACTCATGAGCTCTGCAAAATTCTAGAAGTGTTAATCCATTTTCATTTCTAACACCGTACCCAAAACCACCATGAATACCCTGATAACCATCCACTCATTCTCCTATCTGCATATTAAAGTCACCCCTAAAAAATAAAAATTGGCCAGCATGAATACTTCGAACCAACTAATCCAAATTACCCCAAAAAGACGTGGATTCACTATCCCCCAACCCAACTTGAGGAGCATATCACAGTGCCAACAGTTGTCCCGAAAAATAATTTAATATATGTAATTCTATCACCATATTGTTTTACCTCTACTACTTTTCCTTTAAATTTGTAGACAACAAGATACTCACAACATTGAGAGAATTAACTAATCCTGAATCCCACAATTTAAACACATTAGCTCCCTTAGTCCGTTCCCCCTTCCATTTAGTTTCTTGAATACAAGCCACATTCACTTTTCTTTTTCATAAACATCAACAAATTCTAAAAAAAAAATCGATCAATGTCACAACATTTGAACTAGCAAACTGTAACCCACCCCTCACCATGAAGCCCCGACCATGATTCCTACTATATTTTATCTGTATAAGTAAATATTATAAGGACGCTATTATGTGTTAAGATAGATTAGTGGTCTCCACGCTGATATGCGTTATATTAAGTGGGTAGAATATATAAAGACTTAGGGATGAGTCACACAAGGGACTCGTCACACACAAGAAAGCAAGACAAGTAATTGAACTTGTATGCTATATGTTGTAGTCTATTCGACTGAATAAAATTACTAACTTATTTGTTCAAAAACAAGTCGCTTAGCATTGCTCCTTAAAGTCCTTGATAAATTAAACCAAACTATTGGTTAGGGACTTGAATATACAAGACTACAAAGATGCTACAAGCACTCAGAATAAGGTTTATGACAAGCAAAAACCATCTTTGGCTTGAACTATTTATTCGGTCGAATGTAGTTATTTTGGTCGAATGGTTTCTTGAACTTGTTCTTTCAAGTTCAAATAGTCTACCTTGTTTAATCTTTGTTCAATTTTAATTCAATAGCCAAAAATTATGTATAACAAGTTGCACCAAATGTAAACTTTGTATTTGATTCTAAAAATTAAATTTAAACCACTTAAGGTAAAAATAAGATGCAAATGTTTTAGTTTGGATTAAGAATATTTTACTTGCATTTTATCACTTCAAATTAATAACCTTGAAGGTAAGTACTTTAAGAGTGAAGATGTAAAGATCTTACTCTTTATAAGCTTCTACAATGGCTCTGAAACACACTACATGAGTAAATTCAAAAACAAGTGTTATTATATACCAAAGTGAATGAAACTTATAACAAATCGTATAAAATGATAAATCGGGAAAAATATAAGCACCAATATACAAGTTACAGGTAAAATAACTAACTTATTACTCTTGACTTGACAAAGACTCAAGTTCCACAAATAATCGAGGAATCAAAGCAAAAATACATAAAAATAGTCGTCGAAAAATCACCAGAAAATGGACATAATGGGGGCTTTGGGTACTAACTTTTCAAGGCTTAAATGGACACTAAGAGGTTGCAAAAGAAGCACAAAGAGGCTACCTAAAGAGAGTGACTGAATGTGTGTGTTTATGAGAAATAAAGATGGTGAAAAATAAATCAAATGATGTATAAATTTGAAAGAAATTAGTAAAGAGAGTGTTTTAAAGTGTTTTTCACCAGCATGTAACTGACTCTTGAATGCTTGAAGAAATTGGGGGGTTTAGACTTGTTTTTATAAGCACTTTTAGCTTAAAAAGTAAGCACCGATTCTATTTTTATAAAGGTGATCATGGGATAGAGTTGACAACTCATATAAGTTGTTAGGAATTCAAATTTTCCGAGTTTGAGAGATTGGGACTTATCAGTTTTGAAATAAATAAAAACTGAAAGGTGTGCTTATCGACGACTAAAGCTGTGTTTTCAACGAAAGTCAAAAAATCATTCAATAATTATGCATTGGAGATCTTTTAGAATCAGTCACAGAAGAACATTGTCAAATTTTCACCTAAAAATTCGTTGACCTTCAATGACTTTAAGAGACCGATAAATTAATTACGTATCGATTTTAGGGGTACCGGAGAAAAGTCATCCAAAATTTGCAAAATTAATATACATGGTATAAAGTGAGATAAGAATGAAAAGTTTCAAGTTTCAAGTCTAAAATATATTCAGATGAATATGTCTGGATTTTTTTGAATATTAAAACAACCTTCCGGAGTGACCAAAATATTTGTTTGTCTTGTCCGACGATTCAGACAAAAGTTTTGACTTGGCATATATTCAAACATAATATTTCTTATAAAATAATGATTATGTAGTCTCATAAATAATTATGTTTGAATTAAAATGATTTTATACGGATAATTAAGGATTTATGGGTATTTCGGAATAAAATTTATTTTGTCTTTCGACATAGTATTTAGCACTATAATTGAATATAAATATTCAATAAATATATTAAATATTTAATATATTCAAAAATATTTAGGTACAACACACTTTAAATAATTTGACAGTTTATAGCTCGAAAAAGTGGTGTTTGAAAATACTCGAATTTTGTTCTTTTAGTCGTTGCCTTTGTTTATTTGACACAAACAACCTAGTATATAATATATATTTAAATTGATATACTTAACCCAATTAATGTCTTAAAAGGATGTCGGAAAATATTTTTAAGGTGTTTATCCAGAATATCTCAGTTCGACTTGATTCCGGAAAGTGCCACATAAAATTCTAAGAGAGGATTCTTCTCTTTTTTTGGATATATATATATATATATATCAAGAATACAATCCAGAGGGATAGAGTATCCTTTAGTCATCAAAGTATATAATCTAACTAAAAAGCAAGTAAGTGCTCCCGGAAACTTAGACAATATTGCTTCAATGTCCGATAAGATAACCCACAAAAAAGGCCTCGTTAAAAACCCGTAAGAGTAAAACCCAATGGGAAAAAAACTCAAGAGGGGAAAATCAATACCCACTAAAAACATATTATATACAAAACTAAGTATAAACTAGTGTATGATGTTGCACGGGCAATCTCGCATATCATCAAAGTCATCTTGTAATCCGAGATCTTGGTTGATAATTGAGCTTTAAATTTGATATGAGAACCCCCCCATTAAATCTTTTTCAATCATCTTGAAAATAAACACACGAGACAAAGAGAAATATTAAAAAATAATAAGAGAAAATTATAAACGATTATTAAAATTTCATTATAAGAAACAAATATACATATAATACATAATAATAAAATAAAATTTAACCAAAATATTTAGTTAGACACAAACAAGCCAAATAAATTGGCACAAGATTTCCTCTAAAAGGCAAAAGTTATGCCCTAAAATAGGCCACCCATAAAAGGTACACATAAAAGCCTTCAATCAACGAACTCATTATAATATCTATCAATTAGTAAAATAGATCCTAAATTTTATAACTCCGTTTTTTAATAAAAACCAAAATTACGCCATCAATTATGACATCAACCTCCTCCACCTACCACTTGCAGCCATGGTGGCTGCCACCGGCGGCCGTTCAGGTTCCTACCACATCCAATACTCGAATCTTCCCTGATTTTACTACCCATAGCCTGATCTATCTATTAGACCTTGCCCTTTTTCTAAATTCGAAACGATATCCGAATTCCGGCCAAAACTTTGACTCCCCCTCTCTATACTTCTTCTTCTTCTTCTTCTTCTTCTTCTTCTTCTTCTTCTTCTTCTTCTTCTTCTTCTTCTTCTTCTTCTTCTTCTTCTTCTTCTTCTTCTTCTTCTTCTTCTTCTTCTTCTTCTTCTTCTTCTTCTTCTTCTTCTTCTTCTTCTTCTTCTTCTTCTTCTTCTTCTTCTTCTTCTTCTTCTTCTTCTTCTTCTTCTTCTTCTTCTTCTTCTTCTTCTTCTTCTTCTTCTTCTTCTTCTTCTTCTTCTTCTTCTTCTTCTTCTTCTTCTTCTTCTTCTTCTTCTTCTTCTTCTTCTTCTTTATTTCTCTGTTTTCCCTCACTCTCACTCACCACCCACGCCTTGCCCGATATCGGTGCTGGCTTCTAGTCGGAACTTGAGCCCATAACATCATCATCATTGAATATACAAAAAATAACTCAATTAATAATGTGAAGATATAAGAAATAATGTGAAGATATAAGAACTTTCGATATAAGAACTTTCGACTTCGCGTGAAGGAGAAATAAATCTATACATCATGAACCATACGACAATGTGCACTATTTGTATAGAAAATTCAAATCATTGAAATTACAAATTTATCGATATTAATAAATCAAGTTTTATTGCCATGGATATAATAGTAGCATGATTTTAGAACCCTCCTACGTTGATACAAAATTATTGAGTGTGGTGTCTAGTAAGAAGATTTTTAATTATTCTAACAGAGGATTCTAAGTGTCTTAGAAATCAAATTTAATTTTAACTTTTAGTTTGACAAATCACCAAAAACTAAAGATAAAAGTATTGACCTCTCAATTTATGTGTGAGGACTGACGAGTAATAAATATGATGGTTTCTGACGTTATATGGGTGTGTTTTATGTTCTTAATGACTGTTTGTATCTTAATATAGTAAATATATGAACTCTTATTTGTGACTAACATTTAGATCTCTCTCTAGTTAGATTTTTATTTATTCCTCTAATTTAATTTTTAACTACATGAAAAATGATTTATGTAGTCTAGTAGTCAAATTTCTTCTTATAATACGTAAAAAATCTACTATATTTACTCACATTAAGTTATGTTATTGTATATCTAATTAGTTTATTTCATTCAGGTGTCTAGCCAAGGGACCTCTTTGGCTAGAAATTTTTGTTGCATACTTTTATTGGCGTAATTATATATTTAGTCTTATACTTTCTTGTAGATTGCATCAACTTATTATTTTTTAGCTTTGTTTTGTTGTCTTTACTTGTGTGAAAAGATATTTCGATAATATAAGATGTTGTGCAAAATATGCTTGTATAATAACAAGACTAAGTCACAACGACAACCCTGAGATTTAATTGTTTGATAATCAATTTTGTATTTTGTATTGTGTTACTTGAGTCTGTAAAAAGATTAGAAAATTAGACTAGAGTATTTTTCTGTAAACAGATTCAAGCTAAGGAATAAACTCTGGAAAAAGATCAAGCCATGATCATGCCTCAGAGAAAAGTGAAGAATCTTGAAGTTGAATAAAACTATTTTATGAAAAATGTTCTAAGTCAAGATATTGACAAGTCACAAATTAAACAATATCGAGAAGTCATTCGAGAAGTCCAGAATGACTTATCGGCAAGTCATTTATGCCTGTAGAGAACTTGGGGATATCGACAAGTCAAATGAAGATGTGAAGAATTGGAGATATCGACAAGTCAAGTTCTCATTAGAGATCTCAAAGATATCGACAAGTCAAAATGTATATAGAGATCTTAGAGACCTCGACAAGTCAATTCTACATGTAGAAATCTCAGACATCTCGACAAGTCATTTCCCATTTAAAGATCAGGAGACCTCGACAAGTCAATTATACCTATAGAGAACTCAGAGATCTCGGTAAGTCATTATACTTATCGAGATGTCACTTCTCTATAAAGCAAAATGGAGATCTTGATATGCCTCTCAAATACAGAATGTAAATAATTTAAGTTTCAAGATTATCAGTCAACAAATGATCTATCAACTAGATTGAAAAGTCTATAAAGTGGCCGGAGAGAATACAAGATCAAGGGCCAAGATTAACTAAATAAAAGATTGTCACAGACCTGCAAAATTTTGCACAGATTTGCTAAGCTAGAAATGGAAATAGAAAAAGGTTGCTTTAGAAAAGAGTTTAGTATATTTTAGTGCAAGTTTTGTAAACCCGTGCTGCTAATAAAGCATGCACTAGTCCTTAGTTTAGAAGCAACAAACAGATTCACATTTTCTTGTATTCTCTTAAGGAAGAAGACGGGTTCTTATATTTTTAAGAACACAAAATTTATAGCAAGACAGACTTAATTAATATAAATTAAGTGAGTTTTAAAATACTATGCTTGTGATTTTATTTTTGCTAACATAATATCTCTGCAAGTTAGAAACTACTTTGTTCACCAAATAACCAAATTGTTTAAAAGGCTAAAAATCCAAACCTTGTGTTGTACTCAATAGCTAACATGTGGTATCAGAGCAAAATCTGAAAGTAAACCGATAAAGATCTTGGATATATGAGTGCACAAAAGATAAGCAGTATCAAGATACCAGCCTTTGATAAAATCAACTACATACTTTGGAAAAAGAAGATGATGCTGTTCATAAGGATGGCCAACCCATTGTATTCAAGATTCTCAAGAATGGCCCTTTTACCTCCATGTAAAGGGTTGATGAATCTACTAATGGAGACATGTTCATCCCCGCACATTTGTGTAGCGACTGGGAATTTCGTGACGTGATTAAGTGAATAAAGTATAATTTTGTGTCGGGATTGTGAATTTATGTGAATAAAATAAAAGGTTAAATGATTATGTGGATTAACTGTTATCGTTGTATAATAGTATCTGGGAATATAAATTAACTCGTTCCAGTTTGATGAGTCAGCTAAAAGGCTAAGTTGTGTTGTCGGGCCGTCAAGTTGAACGAAACCGGTCTTAAAAAGGGATTAAGGTGTTTAAGCATATGAATACAAATTATGTGTTAAATAGAAATGTTTAAATGAATATTATATTCCAGTTTGAGTGTCAGCTAGTATGGAGAGTATGATTGTGAAGCGTAGTTGAAAACGCTCAGCGTCGGGCCGTCAGTCAGGACGCGACTCGTTACGCGAAAAGTGAATATTAATAAAAAGGAGAAAATTTTTATGCTTGAGCATATTTCAAAATGAGTCGTGATATGTGAGTTTATGTTATTGCCTATTAATATGCATGATTACGTGATCTACAAATTTTTAAATGATTTTAAGGTATTTATTTGATTTAAATAAGGTTTATTGAACCTTTATATATTTTTATAAAATTATCTGAGTATGGTCAAGGCATAAAATTTGCTTTATTATCTTCGAAATAGTCCTGGAGACTTTCTAAAAATGATAGATGAAATTATTTTTTATCAGCGTATTTTAAAATGATTTTATCGGGTTATATTTCTATTTTGAGCGTAACCTTGTAAAATTTAAATAAAATAAACCGTATGCTCAAAAATAATTTAAAACTTTTGATAGAAAGATAATTTCAAGATTTATATTTTAAAATTTTTATTCATATCATTTTCACCTATTCTGAGAGAGCTATGTATTATCCAAATTTGTTTTTTTTAAGTTTTTGAATAAAAGAAAAGAAGTTTCTAGAATTAGTTGGCAAAACACCATTTTTCCCCTCCACTCACTTATAAATACACCCACTCTTCCTTCCTCCCCACTCTCGTATTCCTCTTGGTTCACTCTTTCTTTCTCTTTTCTTTTCTCCATCTCTCTCCCGAACTCTCTCTTTCTCTCTCACCCGAATTCTCTCTCTCTCTCTCTCACCTACATGCAACACTAAATTCTACTTGGAATTTAAAGATCTTGCCATTGATATTCATCATTTTCAATCCTCTATCTATATACTCTTTGCATGTAAGTGTTTAAGAAGGTTTTTGCATCAACATCTCTTGGTTATTTCTAAGAAAACATAATTTCTTAGTGTATGATCTTAAGAGAGTATAGTGCACTAAATTATGTGCTTTTCTAGGGTTCTGTTTTGATGTTAGTTCGAATTTTTCTAGTAAAAAAGGATGGTTTGATTTTGATTCAAGTTTTGCAAAGGGTTTTGGTTTAAAAAAATCCAATTTTTGGTTCAGTTTTTCTTTTAAATGATTTGAATAGATGAGTTGTGACTTGAACTTGAGTTTATGCTTGATTCTTGAACTTGCATGTTAATAATTGTTAGTTAATAGTTAATTTTTGGGCATGCATGTTGATTATTCCTACTTAATAGATAAGTTTTGGACTTGCATGTTGATGATTGGATTTTGGTTCGATTTTATACAAAAGAAAAAGAGTTTAAAGGGTTTTCTTGTTAAGAATTTAGTGAAGATAAGATTTAAAGATAAAAATTGACTTTGCGTGTTAATTTAAGAGTTGCATGCTGTCTTGTTAATTAGGGCCGAATGGTGCTTGTTTTTAAGAAAGAAGTAGATCAAATAAATTGTTTAATTCAAGTATTTGTGATAAATGATCGTTATGAAATGATTTATTAAATTTAGGTTGCAGGGAAGTTCGGTTTTTGAAGGAAAGAACTCGAATGAGTAGTTTTTGATTTGGACTATATGGTATGTTTGCTTTTGAACTTGCAAGATGATTACAATATGTGGTTGCATGTTGATTTCTTGGCTTGGTTCCATTATTTTGGTTCGAATTTTTGAGTTAAAAAGAAAGGAATATGTTGTTTTGTTGTTGAGTTATTTGTTTGGTTTACTATGTGTTTTTTCAAATTTTGGGATTAAAAAGTAAAGGATGAGTCGTTTCGACATAAGGTTATATAATTAGGGTTTGAAGTATTAAGTTATAATATGTTATGTGATATCGCTGAGTCGTACTATATGATTCGATGATTAATTGTAAATTTGGAGTATATGAGTATATCATAATGTATGCTATGAGAATATGGTCAAGTATATACTTGTTATGTGTTATGTGAGTATACTATGGTTATGCATGAGTATACGAGTTAAGTGTTATCGCGATATGGGGTAATCGTTAGGCATTCTGAGAAACGTCGAGTGTTGAGTAAGTTCCTGATTAGGGATTATGTTTTGGATTGTAGACTCGGATAGCAGAGGCATTCAGACTAGAAAAGGGAAAAGAATCCTAGGTGGCAGTAGTTCAGTTCCGGTAAAGCAGGAAAGCGATTTAAGGCAAGTAACTCTGCCTTTTTTGTGAATTGTTTATAGAGAGGAAATTATTCATGCCATGATTAAATAGAGGCTTTTTATTGTAATTGTGATATACCTGTTATTGATTTTGAGAAACCATAATATTGTTCTTTTGACAATTTGATATCAGACCCTGTTCGATCCTTTATAGTAACCCTGTTATTTCGTACCCTGAATATCGTATTGTTTCCTTTGTTATCTTATGATACCGTAAACACAACAAAAACTTTTACATTCCTCCTTACTTAATCTCTTGATCAATCTAAATTCTTCGTTGACCCGTGAACCCTGTCATTAATTGATTGTTAAAACTCTCTTGAATTGAACTGGTTTACCCTGTTTATCATTTGATCCAGTTCCTTGGTATTGATCCCTGTTTACGCTTGATCTGTTCATTTTTCTTGAAATCTTTAACTAAACTTAAGAATGATTTTTGACTTGAACGAGTCCGAATGATTTCACATTCCTGGTAATGCTAAAATGAATTTCGTCAACTCTTTTCCTTTTTCCAATACAAGGTTTTCCAAACGAATTCCTGATGGATTGGATAGAGACGTATGAGGCTAGTGGGACTAGTCCAGTCATATAAGAGGCTACCGGGGCTAGTCCAATGTAAGTCTATAATGCCATAGGTACCATAACGACCAGATGGAGGTCGGTACGAGTTGATCACCCGTATTATAATTTAAAGATGGATATTCCAATCAAGGGTTCTTATACTCTATAAAGATGAAAATGTTTATATACTTGGAGCAGTTGTTCCTTATTCTTTAAAAGATGAAATGAAATGAAATGGAACAACTCAAGTCTTCGTATTGATTGTAATGTTGTGAACCCTGTCACTTTACATTGATGATAAGTTTAAAAGACTGATCGATTGTTTCCTTCTATTGAGAAACACTTTGAAGTCCTGCTAATGATTTGAGATGAATGTTGGCTTTCACCCTAACCTGAGCCTTGATTCCTGAAAGCCATTCATAGCCAGAGATAGAAATCTTCCACCTAGAGTTTAAAAAGTAGAATGCCTCAGAAACTGCTATTGCTAATGTTATTGAATTATAGAACTATTTATATAGTTATTTGTTGAGCTTCTTTGCTCATATATTTTGCTAACCATGGCAGTTAAGAAAGAAGATGGCCAGACTTAGGCGCACCGCTCGCTAAAGCGTTCCTGGCGGTCCTGCCGTGTCGTAGGTTTCCAGATGCCAGAGCAGGTAGTAGTGTGTGTGAGTAAGCGTTTAAGTTGGAAGGATTATATAAGTTGGATCAGATACAATGGGTTATCTATCGGTACCATGTTGGAATCAAATAAATTTGAATTTTTATTATTTGGGTTGTAATATATTTATTCTGGTTGGTAGTTGTAATCTTGTCTCATACTTAATCTTGTTTAGATCATGTTAGTGTTTAATCGGGGTTTATTATATCCGCGGTTATTATATTAGTTAATGGTGTGTGGGTCCTCATTTTCTAACCCCGAGATTGAGGGCATCACAAATTGGTATCCGAGCTATGGGATCTAGTCCATGAGACAAGTTAGGATAAAAGGGTATTTGGGTATATATGTATATTGCGAGATTGTTTTGACTCATATAGAGTTGAGTTAGACTATTGGGTATAGTCTAAGTAAAGAGATTAGGTCAAGTTAGCAGCTAGAGTTAGGGTGTGGATTTAGGTGAAGTCTTATTTAACCCAATATCGTTTCTTGGTTGCTATTTTGTGATTTATCTCAGGACCCCAGTAGTGATAGCGATTCCAACTCAGAGATAAGTTTGACCGGTACCTTAGTGGACTCTATTCCGCCCTCTTTATAGGAGCCTATGTATGTTAGTTCAGACCCTGAGGGGGATCCATCAGAGAGCAGTGAGGTCCCTATGCAAGTGTCTCCCGTGAGACCCATTCCAGAGATTACATCCCCTGAGCGAGAGCCTACTATGTCTGTTAGGACTGTGCATGCCCAGATTGGTGGCAAGTTAGCCCAGGATCGAGACTTTGTTTACTCCCGCATTCCTGAGATGGGAACTTTGGTGGATAGGTTGGATCGAGAGTCTAGGCAAAGGACTTCAGTTATGGAGGATGAGTGGAAAGTCCGGATTCAGATGGCGGAGCAGGTTGCCTGGAGGAGATTGGACGAGGGACCATCTACTAGTGATGCAAAGGCTGAGGCCAGGATGGTTCATAAGATCATTCGTTGGATGTTGACTGTGTTGAGAGAGATTCTAGATTCCGGTGACGAGTGAGTTGGTGATGAGCAAGTGGGACATCTGGTGGAGCCCGTAGTAGTTGTTATTTGTTGGTTTCTTTTCCGCGCCGGTAGGCTGTGGGATACTTGGTCAGATGTCGGGATCCCTTTTTCATCTTTATGCTGTATTTCAGAACTAGTGTTGGTTGCAGTAGTAGTTAGGTAGAGGTTAGGGGTAGATAGGGGGATATTTTTCAATTTTCCTCTATTTAACCCCGCTATATTATTGTACTTTATTCCAGAACTATTGTACTTGAACTTCTCTATTTATGCCCTGTTGAAACCTTTCATCTTGTTTATATTTTGGACCCTGGAAATCTTTATAAACTGTTTTACATACCATATCTCTAAATAACCGTGTTCAATACCTTGTAAGTCATACCCTATATCATGTGATAACCCTAACTGATAAGAGAATTATGTGGTAATAGGATTATATACGCAACTTGGTAATACTTAAAATCCGCAAAGCTATTTCTAAAAAAGTTTATATTGATATGTATGCCATGATATCGAATTGCTAAATAATTGCTCAATCAGGTTTGTAAGAAATGGCCACTTCACCAAATCACCAAGAAGAAGAAACTAAAACCCAAGATCAAGAACAAAACCAAGATACACCTATGATGAACCGACTCTTTCAACTTTTGCAACAACCCTCAGTCCCTAAAGTCGGTAATTTCAAGCAATTTCAATCTGTACATCCCCCGGAGTTTGTAGGATTGCCCGACCCCATTAAAGCTCAGTCTTGGTTGAGGGAAATAGAGAAAGATTTTGAGTTAGCAGAAGTTAAGGATGATAAGAAGGCGCAATACGAGAGTTATTATCTTAGGGATGAGGCTAATTATTGGTGGGAATCTTCTAAGGCATTGCTGGAAGGGAAAGTTATAACCTGGGAGAAGTTTACGGATATGTTTTTAGAGAAGTATCTGCCAAGTTATATGCAAGACCAGTTGGAGATGAGGTTTATGAATCTTAGACAAGAGAACATGACAGTGGCGGAGTATGAGGCAAATTTTTTGGAGTTGACCAGATTTGTGCCCGAGTATGTGAATACCGAAGCAAAGAAGGCCAAAAGATTCCAGCAAGGATTGAAACCAAGTTTTTGAAGTTAGGTGGCTCTTCTTGAAATAAGGAATTATGCCGCGTTAGTCCAGAAAGCGATGATTGTAGAAGGAGAAAGAGAAGCAACTAAGAGGGAATGTGAAGGAAATAAGAGAAAGTTAGAGGAATCAGAATCAGATCAGGAAAGCTCTAAGTTTAGAGGAAAGTCTGGAAAGAATGGTGGAGGTCAAAGCTAGAAGTTTCATAAGTTCAAGCCCGAGAATGGAAACAAGAAGAATCAAAAGGAATGTACCAACACCAATCTTTTCTAAACCTTATTTCCAGAAGGCGGGACAACCAGTAAAGGATAATAGACCTCAAGCTCAGAGTGCAAGGTTTATGGAAAGCGACACCCGGGGAGGTGCAATAAGCTGAATGCGACTTGTTTTAAGTGTAACCAGAAGGGAAACTACTCAACGGAATGCCCAAGTGGTACAGGAAAACCAGAGGTGACATGTTTCAAGTGTGGAAAGGTGGGCCACATGGCTAGGAACTGTAAGGAGCCAGTTCAGAAGACGAATGTGCTTAAGATTTCTAGACCACCCCCAACAACACCAACAGCCCAGCCAAGGGCAAGAATATTTAACATGACTATGAAAGATGCTGTGCAAGATGTGGATGTGGTAGAAGGTACGCTTGTTATAAACTCAGTATAAGTTAAAGTATTAATGGATCCTGGAGCAACCAGATCCTTTATTGCTAAAAGCGTTATCGATAGATTAAAGTGTGTTGCATACCCTCTCGAGCCTAATTTGACTATAGAAGTAGCAAATCAAGAAAGAGTTACTGCCAATAAAATTTGTCCCAATTGCGATATGGTTATAGAGGGTCAGCACTTTCCTGCTGACTTAATACCTTTTAAGTTAGGAGAATTTGATGTTATATTAGGAATGGATTGGTTTTCAAACCATGATACGCAAATCGAATGTAAAGGCAAGAAGGTGAAGTTAAGAACCAAGGATGGAGATGAGGTGATATTTAGAGGGAAGAAGCAAGAAAGGAAGTTTTTAACGGCTATCCAAATGAAGAGATTGTTGCGACATGGATGCAAAGCGTATCTGGCTTATGTAAAGGATTTAGAGGCAGAGTTTTTAAGAATTAAGGATATTCCGGTAGTTAAATATTTTCTCGATGTGTTTCCAGGTGAATTACCTGGACTACCTCCGGATCGAGAGATCGAGTTCACGATTGATCTGGCTCTTGGAGCGGAACCAGTTTCAAAAGCTCCCTATCGAATGGCGCTTGTCGAGATGAAGGAATTTGCGATATAATTGCAAGAATTGTTGGACAAAGGAGTTATTCGCCCAAGTGTATCCCCGTGGGGTGCACCAGTGCTATTTAAGAAGAAGAAAGATGGAAGTATGAGGCTGTGTATCGATTATCGTGAGTTGAATAAGTTGACGATTAAGAATAAGTACCCTCTACCGCGAATCGACGATTTATTTGATCAGCTAAAAAAACTATTTATTTCTCGAAGATTGATTTGAGATCTGGGTATCATCAACTAAAGATTAAAGTGGAAGACATACCCAAGACAGCGTTTCGATCAAGATATGAGCATTATGAATATTTGGTAATGGCGTTCGGTTTGACGAATGTGCCAGCTACATTTATGGATCTTATGAATAGAGTGTTTAAACAATATTTGGACAAGTTCATAATAGTGTTTATCGACGATATCTTGATATACTCCAAGTCGAAAGCCGAACATATGGAACACTTGAGGATCTCTTTGGGAATTTTAAGGAAAGAGAAGTTATACGCGAAGTTTTTTAAGTGTGAATTTTGGCTAAAGGAAGTTCAATTTCTTGGACATGTAGTTAACAGTAAAGGTATTAAAGTTGATCCTGCAAAGAGAGAAGCTGTGATGAATTGAGAGAGGCCAAAGACTCCTACGGAAGTGAGAAGTTTTCTCGGATTAGCAGGTTATAATAGAAGATTTGTGCAATATTTTTCTAAGATCGTTGTCCCATTGACTAAGTTGACAAGGAAGAACGAGAAGTTTGTTTGGACGGACAAGTGCGAGGAAAGTTTTCAAGAGCTAAAGAAAAGGTTAGTAACCGCACCAGTATTGGTTCTACCTGATGAAAAAGGCGAGTTTGTAATCTATAGCGATGCTTCGTATAAAGGACTAGGTTCTGCGCTAATGCAACACAGGAAGGTAATAGCATATGTGTCAAGGCAGTTATAGCCGCACGAACAGAAGTATCCTACACATGATTTGGAATTAGCAGCAATAGTGTTTGCTCTTAAGATTTGGAGGCACTATTTATACGGAGAAAAGTGTGAGATTTATACGGATCACAAGAGCTTAAAGTATATCTTTACGCAGAAAGAACTAAACATGAGTCAAAGGAGATGGTTGAAATTGATCAAGGATTACGACTGTACGATAAGTTATCATCCCGGAAAAGTGAACTTTGTAGCGGATGCATTGAGCTGCAAGGAAAGGTTGAATATGTTGATTTCGTTTGAAGAGTTGATCAAGGAATTAGAGATATTGGAAATAGAAGTACGAGTCCCAGAAGTTGCAAATGAAGCAATGTATGCGATGACATTTCATCCAGAAATCTTGGAAAAGAATCGATGTGGTCAAGAACAAGTGATGAACTACGAAAAGAGCAAATTGTCAGGAGAAGAAGTGAGAGCTCAAAAGGATGAAAAATGAATATATCGCGTTGGCTCGCGTATTTGGATTCCTAATGTTATGGAATTAAACCACGAGATTTTGCACGAAGCGCATAACTCGAGGTTTTTGATTCACCCTGGAAGTACGAAAATGTACAAGGATTTAAAGGAAAGTTATTAGTGGCCAAACATGAAAAAGGAAATCGCGAAATGGATAAGTAAATGTTATATGTGTCAAAGAGTGAAGGCGGAACATCAGCGACCGGGTGGATTGCTTCAACCACCGGATATACCCGAATGGAAATGGTAGCATATTGTGATGGATTTCATGGTAGGATTGCCAAATACTAAGTCTAATCATGATATGATTTGGGTAATAGTCGATCGACTGACAAAATCAATGCATTTCTTGCCTATCAATGAAAGATTCTCATCGGAAAAGTTGGTCAAGCTGTACTTGGACGAAATTGCATGCATTATGGAGTACCAGTGTCTATCGTATCTGATAGAGATCCGAGGTTTAAGTCGAGATTTTGGCGACCATTTCATGATCATTTGGGAATGAAGTTGGAAATGAACACCGCGTATCATCCGCAGACAGATGGACAAAGCGAAACGACTATTCAAATGATCGAGGATATGCTAAGAACTTGTGTATTGGATTTCAAAGAAAATTGGGATGATCATTTACCATTGATTGAGTTTTCCTATAATAACAGTTATCACGCGAGTATCGGCATGCTGCCCTATGAAGTGTTGTATGGAAGAAAATGCAGATCCCCTACCTATTGGGATGAAGTTGGTGAGCGTAAGCTGCTAAGCCCAGAAATTAGTACAATAAACGAAAGAGAAAGTGGAAGTGATTCGCAAAAGGCTGATAGCTGCTCACGATTGACAAAGAAAGTATGCGGACCAGAGCCGAAAAGATGTGCTATTCGAACTCGGAGATGAAGTGTTTCTAAAGATATCTCCATGGAAAGGTTTAACCAGATTCGGGAAGAAAGGAAAGTTGAGTCCTAGGTATATTGGACCTCTCAAAGTGCTAAGACAAATTGGAAAAATGGCATATGAGCTAGCTTTACCTCCGCATATGCAACATCTTCATAACGCGTTTCACATTTCTATTCAGAAGAAATATAAGGTTGATGCCAGTCATGTGATCAAGTTGGAACTAATAGAAATTCAGCAAGATATGTCTTACGTGAAACAACCTGTTCAGATTTTAGATTAAAAAGAAAAGACGCTTAGAAATAAAGTTGTACCTCTAGTTAGAGTATTGTGGAGAAATCCTAAGATAGAATCGACGAGGGAATTAGAAAGTGAGATGCAAGAAAGGTATCCCCATTTGTTTGTTTAGACTAGATTCTGAGGACAAAATAAAAGGTTAAATGATTATATGGATTAAATTTTATCGTTATATAATAATAACTGGGAACATAAAGTAACTCGTTCCAGTTTGATGAGTCAGCTAAAAGGCTAAGCTGTGTTGTCGGGTCGTCAAGTTGAACGGAACTGTTATTTCTAGAGAACTAACAATGAGATTTACAGAAGGGGGGTTGAATGTAAATCTCAAAACTTTTTCAAGTTTTGAGCAGTTTATAAAGACTGTGTGTTCAAGATGAACAAGTGTGTGAATTGCTTTAAGCTGATACAGACAGATATATATTCAAACACAAATGTAAAGAACACAATAAACCTTTAAAAACTTTTCTGGTGGATTTGTTGTTCCACCAGAGATGGTATTTCAGAAATTCTGTGATCTAAGAATTTGATCACAGCTGCATCCTAGTACAAACTAGATAATTTTTCTCTCAAGATTTTCTAAATAGCTC
>NW_027418406.1:0-146662 GCF_009905375.1 Apium graveolens
TCATGAGGTTTGAGTTTTCTTTCTTTCTCGAAGCATATGCAATGACGTTACGTGCTGCATCAGTACACATCCTAATCCGCGATATGAAGCATCGCTGTAAATGATAAATTCCCATGCTCGTCTGGTAATACGAGTACCGGTGCGGTTACCAACTGATTCTTCAGTTCTTGAAAACTTTCTTCACATTTGTCATCCCATACGAACTTTTCGCTTTTTCGAGTTAACTTGGTCAACGGCGTTGCTATTTTCGCAAAATCTTTAACAAATCTTCTATAATATCCTGCCAATCCCAAGAAACTTCGAACTTCTGTCGGTGTCTTTGGTCTTTCCCAATTTAACACAGCTTTAATCTTCACTGGATCGACTTGGATGCCTTCCCTATTGATGATGTGCCCTAGAAATTGTACTTCCTTTAACCAAAATTCACATTTCGAGAATTTCGCGTACAGTTTCTCTTTCCTCGGAATTTCTAAAGCTATCCTCAAGTGCTCAGCATGCTCTTCTTCCGTCTTTGAGTAAATCAAGATGTCATCAATCAATACGATCACGAATTTATCCAAATATTTCTTGAATACTCTGTTCATCAAATCCATGAATGCTCTGGTGTGTTAGTCAAACCGAATACCATTACAAGAAACTCGTAATGTCCATATCTCGTACGAAACGCAGTCTTGGGACTTCATATTTAATTTTCAATTGATAATAGCCTGATCACAAATCTATCTTCCAAAACCACGCGGCTCTTTTTAGCTGATCGAACAAATCGTCGATTCTTGGTAAAGGATACTTATTCTTAATAGTGAGCTTATTCAATTCCCGATAGTCAATGCATAGTCGCATACTGCCATCTTTCTTCTTCATAAACAATATCGGTGCACCCCATGCGGATACACTAGGTCGTATGATGCCTTGGTCTAGAAGATCTTGTAGTTGCGTTGATAATTCCTTCATCTCAACTGGAGTAATTCGATATGGAGCTTTCGAAACTGGTTTTGTACCTGGTGCTAGATCAATCGTGAATTCAATTTCTCGATCTGGCGGTAACCCTGGAAGCTCGTCTCGAAAGACGTCCGGAAACTCACATAAAACTGAAATGTCTTCTAGTTTAGGACTTACTTTTTCAGTATCTAACACGTAAGCTATGTATATCTCACATCCTTGTCGAAGCAATCATTTGGTCTGCATCACTGTCAGAAATTACTTCCGCTATTTTTCGCCCTTGAACATTACCGTTGCATTTTCCGCAGTTCGTAATTTGACTTTCTTATTCGCGCAATCGATCTGAGCATTATGACAAGCTAACCAATCCATTCCCAAAATGACATCAAACTCTCCTAACTTAAAAGGAATCAAGTCTACTGAAAAATGATGTCCAGCTATTTCTATATCGCACACAGGACATACTCGATCTACTGGAACTTGGTTGTCATTCGCTAATTTTATAATTAACATCTCGCCCAACCATTTGATTTCGTAATATAACTTATCAAGAAATTCTTCAGAAATAAATGAACGGGTAGCTCCAGAATCAATTAATACTTTTGAATCTACGGAATTCCCCAAAAGTGTACCTGTAATTACACTCGGACTGTGCACTGCTTCTTTCATTATCATGTTGAAAGTTCTTGCTCTGGGTTGATTAGGCGGCGGTGGCGGAGGTAATGCCAACCTTTAGAAATACTAGCTACCATTCATGGTCCTTTGCAATTCCTAGCGATATGCCCTTTTTTCCACATTGGTAGCAAGTAATTTCTGCTGTCTTTCCCATTGGACATTCATTAGAATAGTGCCCTTTCTGCTTGCATTTGAAACATATCACATCTACTTTGATACATACGCCGGTGTGCTTGCGTCCACAAGTTCTGCAGTACGGCACTGGGACTCTGACAATTCCCTGGTGTTTGGGGGCTTGGAAATGATTACCTGTTTTCTGGGTACCTTGTCCTATCCTTTTGAAATTCAATTTGTCTGGGATTGAAATCCCGGCTTCCTGCTAGAGCGGTCTTGAAACTTCCCTGTCCTCTATCCCTTTGAGATCTTCACTTTCTCCTTCGATGATCAAGGCTTTCTGGCCTACGGTGGTATACGTTGTTAATTCAACAACTACAACTTGTCCACGAATCCACGGTCGTAATCCTTCTTGAAACCTTTGAACTCGTTTCTCTTCAGTATCCACTTGTTCTGGGAGAACTAGCCAATTCAGTAAAATTTTGGCTTCATACTCGATCCGGACATACTCCTGCTTCAGTTCCAAAAACTTATCGGCATTTGATTTCTCCACATAGTCGGAAAATGGTTCTCTAAAAACAACTCTTTAAACCTATCCAATGCAATAACATCTTCACCCTCTAAAGCCTTTTTAAATTCCCACCAATAATTTGCTCTCCTTTCAATAAATAACTAGCAAAGTCAGTCTTCTGGTCTTCACCATATCTTCATAGTGCAAACGCTTTCTCTATTTCTTTAACAAGGTGGGTAGCTTTAATAGGATCAGCTGACCCTATCAAATTTTGGGGGTTTAACCGACTGAAACTGCTTAAAAAGTAACAACAGGTAATGTTGGTGGTATCTGGGGCTAAGGACGAGGTGGCTGTTGTAACATTTGTTGTTGAATCTGCTGGTGTTGATGCTGCATCTGTGCTGCATCATTACCATCTGTTGTTGCATCAGATGGAACATTTGGTTCATGGTCTCATTAGTCTGTCCTTCGGAATTGCTGTTAGAAGTCTCAGTCCTAGTCTTTCTTTTGGTGCCATCTTCTGATAATAAAACAAGTGATATTTTTTTAACAGTTTAATAAATAATTGACAGTAGATAAGAAAACAATTTATCCTGTATTAACAATATGGTTTAAATAAAGAAAACAGTTACTAAATATAAAAATTGGAAATGTAAGCAGTTAAATAAAATGTTTGTTCTTTTCTCTCTTTCCCTTTTTTTTCGACAGAATTTAAAATATGAAAAGCTATAAAATAATAAAGGAAAGGTAAATGCTGTAAACTGAAAGACTGAAATTTAAATAAAAGAAATTTGAAAAAGTTCATTTATATATATGACACCAGCCTCAAGTGTAAATGCTTGATACAAAAAGTCTCGCTCTGCTGGTTATCACCGCGGCTACAAGTCACACTAACTATTATCAGTCAAACTACTACTACAGGTTAAACTACTAATACACACATACACACTACTCACTATGTTATACTATACTGCATCTATATACATCTGTACTCTGAAGTCATTGTCTCAAAACCCAGGCGGAATACGCCTCAGCTCATCCCTAAGTGCCTGGACCAAAGTCTGTGCCAAGCGGAATATCCTGTAGAAACTCTGTGAAAGAAGGCGGTCCCTCATGGGTCAGATCATCTAGCTCCCAAGTGGCACTCATCAAAACTGACTGCAACCTCTGTCTCATATAGTAATCTGGCTATAGGGCCGCTAACGGTCCTCTGTCCCTCTGGTCAAATAAATGCATAATCTCTCGGCACTGTGCTCTCCAATACTCCACATCCTCTCTCATAACCCTGTACTCATGGTATGGTACCATATGCGACTGTGCAACCTGACCCACTGACTCATGTGGCGGAACCCTCGGTATACCTGTACCCTGCTGTGGTAACCCTAACTGTAGATCCACATCATGCTCTCCCATCCCCTCGATTGGAATCATCTGAAATACGTCCGGCTCTGGGGCATGCACTGGTATAGAAGGTAACACTGGTGTTGGTGGTAACTCCGGCTCAATCCCCGATATAAACTGATGCTCAACTGGTAAAGGAACCATCGGCTCAAAGAACTCAAATGGATCGAACATCTCTATAAGGTCATGGACTATCCCCTGTACTGGTGGTACTGGCTCCTGTGGCAATGATGGTGGAGGTGGTAGAGGAGGAAACATGTACTCAGATACTGGAGGTATAACTGGTGCTACTGGTCCGGTGACTGTCCTCTCAGAAGAAGCCGAATAACCTGAAGACGCCATATGATAATATACCAAAGAAAGAAGAAAGGTCACTGAACAATCCTAAGATTTATACTTTCCTATTCTAATCTGACCTAAATCCTAACACTACTCTTCCTATTTGACTATTCCTATCCTATGTGATCTCCTATCTTATCTTAATCCTAAGGTTCTTGTTTTCAGGGACCAAACCTATAGCTCTAATGCCAAACCTGTAACGCCCTCCAAACCTGGGGTAAAAGTCTGGGGGTTACTAGCTAATCACCAAACCTGTACAATTTGATTAACAATTTAATAAAGAAATGAATCTAAACCCCTTTAACACTAACCAGGATCTTTTTAGGTTGAAGTATGAAAACAAGAACCACTAACTTTTTTATTATAAACCAAATTCAATATCTCACAAACTCTCTTTATTACAAACCATTGTCTAATTAGTTTTAAACTAAGTTCATCTTTTATTCAAACACACACACTAACAATCTGCACACCACCTGTTCGGGCAATTCAAAGCTTTCTTCCTGGATTGGGATCAACACCTTGGGTATGAGAGGATCCCATGGCTTGACCCGCTTCTTTACCACTCGAGTCCTGATGGGTTTCATATTCCTTTTTAACTGAAAATAATAAGGTGAATAACAACAAAAAGGGTGAGCCAAAATTGGTCAACAAATCCGCAAAATATAAACAGTGTTAAAGCAATCTAAATGAAACCGTAACCCGGGTATATCTGCAAAGATATAACCCCGCAAGAATAGAAAGAAGGCCATTACTGGCGAATACAAACGAACTAAACTGGACACAAGTTCGCATCTATATCCTGCTGATCAGCCAGGATACAGTGCAGATCTATATCTCACTATATAGATCCCGTCGGGCACCCAGGCACTACGGCCCATCTCAAGGATCCGGCTATGTCCCGGTCCTTAGGATTAAGTAAACTTAATCCCCAAAGTATCATTATCCAGTCCCTGGAATAGCAACCGGAACAATCGGTATGCTCTGACATATTCTAATCACCAGAATATATCAATAATTGTGAGTAACAATTGGAATATGAACAATAAGTCAAACGAAAAGGATAAGCAAGAATCGAAATGAAATATGAACAAGAGAATCAAAAGAGTGCAAGCGTGATAAGAATCTGAAGAAATATCACTATTCAGAAAATAGAATAGGGGACAAACTTGCCTTCTGCGCGACTTACTGCAAATATTTCACCTTCATCTATTATCGACTCAAGCTGCCTTGCTGGCTTAGCTTCTGTTAGAAAAATAGACTGGTTAAGTCATTTCGTACTTCAATTGCATCTTGAATCGACTTCACATCATTCCTATTATCTACCCATGCGCTTATGACTGACTCGTATATTTACATATTAGCAAGTAAGACTCGATTAACCACATAATACACATAAGCACATAAGCACATAATCATTTTTATAGTTAAAATAATTTTTAGAATCAAAATCGACTCGCTAATCGCTCCACTGATCACCATCTAACTCGTTTCCCATTTTTCCGGAATTTTCAGACTCTTCTTGGCACGTACTTCGACTGATAATCAAACAAATAATAAAATCAACTAGTTTCTAGAAGAAATTAGGTCTTAATATTATTTTTAATGAAAAGAATTCATTTTTCTGAGTCAAAGGGCTTTCACTTCGCTCAAATCGGGACTAACGGTCTAATTAATATCAATTAAACACTGATAATTCAATTTATTATTCAATATAAATAATTATTACTAATTTTTAAACCCTAAAATAATTTTTAAATAATTATTTAAGTAAAATCAGAGTCAAAAATGATTTTTCTATAATTTTTGGAATTAAAATGAATATGTAATGATTTATTGAAAATTATTTGATTGATTATCAAAGTAATTAATCATTTTTAAATAATTAATAAATAATAAATAACTAATAAATAATTATTTAATAATTATTTAATAATTTAAAATAATTAATCCCTAATTATTAGGATTAATTACAATTTATTACAAATATTTATAATTAATTATTACTTACTCAATTAGATTGATTATTTACAAATAAATAATCGATACAATTAGCTGTTACGTTATTTATCGAATAAATAAGTTATTATTCGAATCATATTCCAATTCAACGATCAACTACTCGTATAAATATGAGTTACTCGCATTCCTCGTATAATTATTAAACTACTACGATTACTATTACAGCTTATATGATTTAATCGAGTATCTGTATTTAGTTATTCGTTACAAATAATAATTCTGATATTCTTCGTATAATTAACTATCGCTCGAATAATAATATTCTATTTATCGCTCACTTACACGTATAGATACGAGTTACTCGTTTTATTTAACTAATTATCGAATCTTTAAATCATAATATTCGATTAATTTTAATCCTTAATTATTAAGTAATTACTTAATTACTAAATAATAAATAAATAGATAAATAATTAGATTAGTAATTAAATAATTAAGTAAATAACTAAATTCGGATTCCTAAATTAATAATAATAATTTAGGAATTATTAATAATAATTTTCAGAATTTAAATCTAATTTTATTAGATTTTTAGAATTATAAAAACTGATTTTTGATTTTATAAAAATATAATTAAATAATTGAAATTCAGAAACACAAACAGGAAAACAGATTGGGGGTTTTCAGGATCAAAACCGGGTCATTGTTCAGGGTTAACAGGTCGGTAATCGGGTTTTCAAGAACACGGTCAACCCGCCAAATTCTACAGCAACTCCGGCAACCTGCCGAGTTTTTTGACGAGTTCGATTCACGCTCCCAAGACCTCGTTTCCCCCAGTTTCTGATGCCAATCCGATTCCCCACGGCTGCAGCAACTTCACCGCCGTATCACCTCCGTCCCGTCACCTTCCTACCTCCATCTCTGGCCAACATCCGAAGCTTTCCGGTGGCTTCATTGGAAAACAACCCCTCCCCCGAAAACGCAACCAAACTTCGCAAAATTTATCGCAAATCAAAGATACAACCTCTTATAATCATTATCAATAACCAAAATCTGTCAATAACATCAATAATTTACTGAAAACAAAAATCAAAAATTCGAAAAACCAAGAACTCGTTCTTAGTCTTTCAGGGGTTATATAATCAAAATAAATATATGAAATCACTCCTATACTCGAGATAAAGCTATTTGAATCAACCAAAACATCAAACGATTCTTAAATTAAAAACCCCTAAATCGAACATGAACCCTAAAAATCGAATTGAAATTTACAGATATAAAACATGAAATTGATAGCAAAATCAGATAGTAGAGCTCAAGAGCTTTCAATTGACTATTACATGTGTGATTTGGAGGTCAGAATCACGATCAAATCTCTGGTTGAACTCAAGAACACCAAACCCTAATTTCTGGAAATTTGGGAAAATTGCAGAATTTTTCTGATTTTTAATTAAATAATTAATAATAATTAGGGTATTTATAGTATGAAAAATAGTACCCCTAAATAAAATTAAGGGGCTAATTACACTCCTAATAAAAATTTTTGGCCCTAATTTTCATAATTTTTGAGTATTAAAATTTAATTTATATTTATTTTATATATACAATATATATGCCAAAATTTCCCAAAAATTGTGAATAATGCAAAATACAAAGAAATGGTATAAATAAAAGTCCTATAATTTTATAAAAATAAAAATGTGATTTGTGTGGGGTTTTTAACACCCAATGGGGCCCGGAAAAGTCATTTTTCGCAAAACGAGAAAATTTATAAAATATCTAGATGTTCAGAATAATGCGATGGTAAAAGCTGTTTGATGAAACATAAGGCCCATTATTTTATTTGAAATACTTGCTTTAAAATCATGGTTTGGGTCGTAAAACGTTTGAAATGAAAGCGATAAATGAAAAACAAAATATCTGAAAAATATCTTTAAAAATACCAAAATGGCACAGAATGCACATAACACATAATAATTTGGGTTTGGCAGATAATTCCACATAATTGACACATTAACACACATAATTTATTATAAATATGACATAATACAGACGTAAATTTCCCAGACGCTACAGTAGTGTGTAGTATGTATCAGTAGACTTTTGGGTTGTATTTATAGACTAGATCTGCTGACTAGTGAGTAGGTTTGTTGTACCCTTTTGCTTTTTCTTCCGAAGCGTCTTTACGCTTGTACTACCTAAAACTTTTGATCTATATATATCAGTACCTTTTCCTTTCCAGCATTGTCATTTATATTACTGCACCTATTTTACTTTACTTTATTTATTGTACCAGTTATACCCCTGTGATATCATGTACCCTATTCCCTTAACTGTTTATATTCTGTATAGAAGCATACAATTTACTTAGTTCAACTGTTACAACTGTTTTCAAAAAGAGATATTTCTGTTTTACAAAAATTTTCTTTTATGTAAAGGATTTGATTTAAAAGCTAAATAAGTTGTTTGATTCTTTACAGAAAATGCCTCCCAGAAGAAATACCCGCACCAACACCCAGAATGAAGAAACCAACAACAACAATAACAACCAACATGATACTAACCAGAATGCAAACTCAGGACCCATAGACCCGGCAATAGCCCCGATTCTTCAAATCTTGGCTCAACAAACAGTTCACCTGACACAACAGCAACAAAGACAAGCCAATCCCTAGGTAACTTTCAAAACTTTTCAGGCAGTAAACCCACCAGAATTCAAGGGTTCCCTAGATCCGATTGAAGCGAATGTTTGGTTAAAGGAAATAGAGAAGTTGTTTGCTTTAGTTAAAGTGAAGGAAGAACAGAAGGTTGAGTTTGTGTTATTATTTAAAGAATGAGGCCACCTATTGGTGGGAGACTGTGAAGACATTGGAAGGTACATATGTTATTACTTGGGAGAGGTTTAAGGAATTGTTTTTAGAAAAATATTTTCCCCAGTTTGTTCAGGATCAGATGGAGCTGAAGTTTTTAGAGTTAAAGCAAGGAAATATGTCGGTAGCTGATTATGAAAGTAAGTTTGAAGAGTTGTCAAGGTATGTGCCGTCATATATAGATACTGACAGGAAGAAGGCTAAGAGATTCCAGCAAGGTCTGAAGCCATGGATCAGAGGGAAGGTAGACATTTTTGAATTGGATACCTATGCAAGAGTTGTACAAAAGGCCATGATTGCAGAGACAAAGAGCGAGATGTCACAAAAGGAAATCGGAAAGTAAGAAGAGGAAGTTTGAAGAGAATGAAGGTTAGTCTCAACCAGGGAAGTTTCCAAATTTTAAGAAGGGAAAGTTTTAGCGAAGGAGAAATTTTAATTTCAGAAAGCAAAATGCAGGCGACGGAGGTCAAAGCAACCATCCAGTCAACGTGAATCAGCCGAATCAGTTGAGGCTAACTTTTCTAGATTGTCAGGTATGTGGGAAGAAACATGGAGGAGTCTGTAATAAGTTGAATGTGGTTTGTTTCAAGTGTAATCAGAAAGGGCACTATTCGAGGGAGTGCCGTAATCATCCAGCGAGAGAGCCAGCAAACAAGGATCAGCCTATCCGGAATCCAGCGGTTAAGATTCCAACTATTGGATTTACATGCTTTAAGTGTGGGAAGCCAGGACATATAGCCAGGGATTGCAAGACACCAGCCCCAATTAGTAATGCATTGAGAATTATGGGATCTGCCCCAGTAGTAAATGAGACTCCAAGGGCTAGAGTTTTTGATATGTCTGTGAAGGACGCTATCTAGGATACTGATGTCGTGGCAGGTACGCTTAATGTGAATTCTTTATGTGCCAAAGTTTTAATAGATTCGGGAGCAACTCGATCGTTTATTTCTCAAGATTTTGTTAGTAAGTTAAATTTTCCGGTTGAGTATTTAAATGAAATAATGACTGTGGAATTAACAAATCAAGAACATATATCTGTTAATCAAGTTTGTGGGTATTGTGAGATTGAGATTTCTGGTAATAAGTTTTGTGTAGATTTGATACCATTTAAGCTAGGAGAGTTTGACGTTATCTTAGGGATGGATTGGTTATCTAAGCACGATGCCCAGATAGATTGTCGAAATAAGAAGGTAATGGTAAAGACGCCAGACGAGAGGATAGTAACGTTTAAGGGTCAAAAGCAAGCAAATAAGTTCTTAACAATGATTCAAGCTAAAAAGTTACTACGGAAAGGATGTGAACATTTCATTGCTTATGTGATTGATAGAAGTCAGGAGCCAGCAAAACATGAAGATATTCCAGCAGTCAATGAATTTCCAGACATGTTTCCTGATGAGTTACCAGGACTTCCTCCAGATAGAGAAATTGAGTTTGCAATCGACTTAGCACCTGGAACGGAACTAGTATCCAAGGCTCCGTATATAATGGCGCATGTTAAGATGAAGGAACTAGCAAAGCAGTTGCAAGAATTGTTAGAGAAAGGAGTAATCAGACCCAGTGTATCCCCGTGGGGTGCACCGGTACTATTTGTCAAGAGGAAGGATGGAAGCATGAGACTATGCATCGACTATCCGGAGCTCAACAAGCTTACAATCAAGAACAAGTATTCGTTACCCAGAATTGATGATTTGTTTGACCAATTGAAAGGAGCTAAGTACTTCTCCAAGATCGATTTGAGATCGGGATATCATCAACTAAGATTAAGCCAGAGGATATACCAAAGACAGCTTTTAGGAAAAGGTATGGACATTATGAATTCTTAGTGATGTCATTTGGATTGACCAATGCCCCTGCAACATTCATGGACCTGATGAATAGAACTTTCAAGGAATAGTTGGACAAGTTTGTTATTGTGTTTATAGATGATATTTTGATTTATTCAAAGATAGAAGAGGATCATGCAGAACATTTGAGGACAGCTTTGGAGGTTTTGAGAAAGAAAAAGTTATACGCTAAATTTTCAAAGTGTGAGTTTTGGTTACAGGAAGTTCAGTTCTTAGGACACATAGTCAGTAATGAAGGGATCAAAGTGGACCCAGCGAAGACTAAAGTAATTACAAATTGGGAAAGATCGAGAACACCAACAGAGGTAAGAAGTTTCTTGGGATTAGCGGAATATTATCGCCGATTTGTTCAAAATTTCTGAAGGATTGCAACACCATTGACGAAGCTTACACGGAAGAATGAAAAGTTCATATGGAACGATAAATGTGAAGAAAGTTTTCAGGAATTGAAGCGAAGATTAATTACGGCACCTGTTTTGTCACTTCTAGATGATCAAGGGAATTTTGTAATCTATAGCGATGCTTCTCATAAAGGACTCAGATGTGTTATGATGCAGCATGATAATGTTATTGCGTATGTGTCAAGGCAATTGAAACCCCACGAGCAAAAGTATCCTACCAATGATTTGGAGCTAGCAGCCATAGTATTCGCTTTGAAGATTTGGAGACATTATCTATATGGAGAGAAATGCGAGATTTATACGGATCACAAAAGCTTGAAGTACATATTCATGCAGAAGGAGCTAATATGAGACAGGGAAGATGGTTAGATTTGATTAAGGATTATGACTGCATGATTAACTATCATCCCGGTAAAGCAAACGTCGTGGCGGATGCGTTAAGTCGGAAAGAAAAGTTGAATGTGTTATCAGTACCCGAAGAGATTTACAAGGAATTTCAGAAACTGGAATTGGAGATTGGAATTTGCAAGCCTGATGAAGCAAAACTGTATAGTATGACTTTCCAGCCGGAGTTGTTAGAAAAGATAAGAAAGTGTCAAGTAGAGATAATGGATCAGGACATTAATCATTTGGTAGGAGAGGAATTATGCACACAAAAGGGATGATCAAGGTATTCTTAGGTTTTCTTCTAGAATTTGGATTCCACCAGTAACGGAGTTGAAGAATGAAATTTTACAGGAAACTCATAATTCAAGGTATTCAATCCATCCAGGAAGTACCAAGATGTACAGAGATTTGAAGGAAAATTATTGGTGGCCAGATATGAAGAGGGAAATTGCGGAATGGATTAGCAGATGTTTTACATGTCAAAGAGTTAAAGTAGAGCATCCGAGACCAAGTGGATTGTTGCAACCATTGGAGATTCCAGAGTGGAAGTGGGAGCATATTGCCAAGGATTTCATAGTCGGATTACCAAGGACGAAAGCCAATCATGATGCCATTTGGGTTATAGTGGACAGACTTACCAAGTCAGCTCATTTTCTGCCTATAAATGAAATATTTTCACTAGACAAGTTAGTCCATATGTACCTGAAAGAAATCGTAGTTCGTCATAGAGTCCCTGTGTCTATCGTATCCGATCGAGATCCGAGATTTAATTCGAGGTTTTGGAAAAGTTTTCAAGAATGTTTGGGAACGAGACTGAATATGAGTATGACTTACCATCCACAGACGGATGGCCAAAGTGAAAGGACAATCCAGAAGATCGAAGACATATTACGTGTTTGTGCCATTGATTTCAAAGGAAGTTGGGACGAGCATTTACCCTTGGTAGAATTTGCTTACAACAACAGTTATCATGCCAGTATTGGGATGCCACCCTATAAAGCTCTTTATGGACGCAAATGTCGATCTCCCGTGTATTGGGACGAAGTAGAAGAACGCAAAATACTTGGACCTGAATTGGTGCAACAGACGAAGGAAGTTATTGAAGTTATCCAGAAGAGATTGATAGCATTACAAGACCGTCAAAGGAAATATGCAGATCAATCAAGGAAATATATGGAATTTGAAGAAGGAAATCTGGTGTTACTGAAAGTATCGTCGTGGAAAGGATTGACACGATTTGGAAAGAAAGGAAAACTGAGCACAAGATATGTCGGACCTTTTGAGATTTTAAAGCGCATAGGCAAAGTAGCTTACGAGTTGGCGTTACCTCCGCATATGGAGCACATTCACAATGTTTTCACGTATTGATACTTAAGAAATCCAGACTCCAGGCATGTAATCGAATATGAGCCAGTAGAACTTCAAGCAGATTTAACATATGTTGAGAGTCCGATAGAGATTTTAGAAGAAAGGGAGAAAGTATTAGGAAATAAAGTGGTAAAGTTAGTAAGAGTACTATGGAGAAACCCAAAGGTTGAAGAGTCAACCTGGGAGTTAGAAAGTGATATGAGAGAAAAGTACCCTCATTTATTTCCTTAGGAGATTCTGAGGATAGAATCCTTTTAAAGGGGAAGGATGTAATATCTTGGACATATCGTGTAATTATTTTTGCTAATAAATAAATATTATGCATGTTCAGTATTTATTCTGTGAATTAATTGTTAAGTGGCATATGTATTTGGATGTTTAAAACTAATATCAATTGAGTATTTTAATTTTTATATGTCCAAAATAAAATATAGATAGTTGTCATATCTTCCTATTTATTTTTATGTTGATTTATGATTTTATAGGAAATTTATGGATTTTATAAAATCTTTTTTCGAGTTTCTATAAACTATTTTATATATTCGGGAACCAACCGACATCACCCGTTTTTACGTTTTTATAACCAGAAACTCTTCCAAGAACTCCTTCCAAACCTAATTGCAATATTCCGAGCATTTTCCATGTTTCGACTTTTTTGATCCGGCGTACGGTTTGTCCTGTGCGGGTCCCGGTGCAATATTTTCAATACATATTCGTTTCGGTAATTCAATAAAACTCGTATTTTTGATAAACAGGATCTTTTTATTAAACTATTACAATTATCACCTCGTAATACGTGTAACCAGGCGCTGAGACCAAGACCGCAGTACAAATTGTACTGATTTGGATAAATATCCCGAAAACCAGTACCGTTTGGATCTGTTTTCATAAATAAACGTACCATTTTGTATCCGGAATGATCCAACGGGATATTAATTTTCCGTAATTATAAATAGCCTTTACCGTATTTTATTTCGTACCGAAAATCATTTGCAAACAGTAAATATAAAATTTTCCAGAGAAAAACCCTAATTTCATAAAACCTACCGAGAATCAAACCTCAATTTCAAGGTGTTACCGGAATCCGTTGGTGAAGCTCGAGTACTCAAATCAAAGCTCTTGAAATATACTATCAGAATCTGTGCTTCATATCACTGCAGAATCAAAGGTTTAATTTCTGTAATTTTATTTATTTTCGAATTATTTTGATTAAAAATATGAATTTTTGTACGGATGATTGTTTGAATGATTTGATGTTTGCATGTTGTAGAGCTTGTTCTCCTGATGTTTTTCATATGTCATATGACTGATTTGGAGTTCAATAACATGTTCAAAATTGAGTTTAATTTTTGAATTTTAAAATTAGGGTTTATAACCCGTATGAATGTTCTTAATTGAAAATTTGGGCTTTTTGTTCTAGGGGTTATTAGCTGTTGAAATATAGGGAGTTGTGTTCCTTATGAAATTTGCAATCGATTGGTGTATAGCTCGTTAACAGAGGATTCCTGAATCGAAGGGAATTGTGTTTTTAAGTTTACATCGAGCTCGCCGAAAATCGGCGAACTTCCTGGCCATTTTCCGGCCAACTCAGGGGTTATCTGTGTGATTGAATGGTATGGTTAAATTCCTTGTGAATTGTAGATTAATTCTGGAGCTTTTGATGATAGGAGGATTCCGGTAACGAATTCTCCGGCGAACCCCGACTGTTTTCCGGCGAGGGGTGGTAAAATTGTAGTTAGGTCCCTGTATTTTTGAAGATGGTGAAGTTTAGTCCCTGTAGTTTGCAAAGTTTTCAAAAATAGGATTCCTGTTTATAAAATGTTAAAAAAATCATATTTCCTATTTATTTTAATTATAAAAATTTATTTTAATTCTGAAAATTCCAAAAATTATTATTTTAATTCCAAAAATTATTTTTAATTCAAAAATAAATCTGAATTAATTAGTTAATTAATTTTAGTTAATAATTAAATTGATTAATTGGTCAATTAATTCAAAAATTAATTGATTAATTGATTTTAATTAATTATTTAATTAGATTTATGATAGGGAATAAAATAAACTCTGATTGCGTAATTAAACCCATTAGAAGAGGCCCAAGACCTTTGAATAAGGGCCCAAAAATAGCCCAGGAATATAATTGGTATTAAAGTTAACTAAACAAGATAAGGTCCAACAATGAAGCCCAGTTAGAAAGGGCCCAAAACCCTGATTATTAATTAATTTCGTAATTAATTAATAAGGGAAAAATCAGCTATTACGAAGAGTCCCAATAAGGACATAAATCCTAGTAGATTAGCCTCCAAGGGACCTAAAAGGATAAGGAATCAGTTTCCTACCACTTAGGACTCCAAAGTCCATTCTAATTCTGAGACTTGCCCACCAAGTCTCCTAACCCAAGTCCAATTTAAGGACTCCCAACATCTATATAAGGGGCCTCACCCCACCAATAAGAAGGACGTTTTAGACTTAGTCCTTGGAGGATATGAAAGTCACTACGTCCTTGGTGAGCCCTCGCCGCCATAGCCCCGAGGACAAGTATCACCAAGAACTACGTTTTTTGACTTGATCCTTGGCAATCAGCAAGGTACGTAGGCATCTTGTTAAGGCATATTGAGTCACGAAACACAAGAGCAGTAAAATCGAACCTCGAAACTCACGTTCCTTGATAATAAATACATAAATCATATACCCTAGTTTTTGATCCATAACAATTTATTTATTTAAAAATGATTTAAAAATTCTGAAAAATAGTTTTGAGCTTTAAAATAATATTTTAAATTGTTTTCAAGGCTCGATAATTATTAGAAAATTATTTTGAAGCCAGATGTGGCCAACCGAACCCTGTTTATTGCTTTAAAATTGATTCAACGACCCGTTTTAATTCCGAAAAATGTTTTAAAAATCATATTAAATACCCGAAAGCTTGTTTATGACCCAAGACTCCTTTATAAATGATATATCATTGATTGTTTGACGTGTTTTGTGTTATATGTGACTTGTTGCTTGACTGACAGTCTATATGTTCGGTGTTTACTTGTTTATAGCATAACTTTCAATCCGTTAATCAGATTTGGGTAAAACGAAGGGTAGATAGAAGTGTATATCAAATATAATTGTATGAGTTGAGTATTGATAGATGTTTATGATATGTGAGCAGAAGAGGCAAGGCGTAGGAAAGGAAAACAGATAATCGAGGAGTAGGAGATTGTAATTGGAAGTTAGAGAAGTATAACAAGCTAATATCAGGAAAGTATTCTGAACTTTCTCGAGATATATTATAGTTGATTATTAGTCCTGTTTTATATTGCAAGTGCTTTGAAGCACTGAACCCTAAACCTTGATTCCAGTTGTTGATCTTTGAGCCGTGAACCTTATTCTTTCTGAACCATTGATTGTTGTATACCCGAATACGAACCACAGATATACGATACTACTCCACTAATACATACAAACTAAATGCCAAACACTGAACCAAATTGCTTACATACTCAAACCATTGTACCTTATGCTTTGAAAGACCAAATCCTTGCAACTTTGAAACTTTGATTCCTTTGTTATCCAATTATTTCATTACCTAACAACCATTCTTTGAAATTGCTATATTGATCCTTTGTGAAGATTGAAACCATTTCGTTATTGAACATCCAATGCTGCTTATAATTTTGTGTATTGCTTTACAATGTTTATTCTGTTATTATGATAGAATTGGATTGTTTTATAAAATTGTGGACCAGATTCGTGGTCAGACCAGATTGGTGGTCAGGTTAGGCCAATGTGTGCCTTGGATCCAGTAATTAGAGCAGAGCTGTGTGCCTTGCTCGGGGTTAGTGCTTGACTGATCAGCAGCCTAACCTTGGTTTTTAAAATAAAAATATAATATCCAATTCTAAATCAGTAGTCATTGTTCACCTGATACCTTAACCTTTTTCACTTGTTGATCATTATTCTCAGTCTTGTCATTGTGACTTGCTGAGCTAGTTAGCTTATTTGTGCGATATTGTTTTTGTTCTTTTCCAGTTAAGAAGGAATCGGTTGGTAGCGAGGATCCCCAATCCAGTGCGAGAGCTAGGGGTCCAGGTTGATCGAGTTAAGCTAGCTGACAGCTTTTGAGATAGTTTAAGTTTGTAAAAGTTTGTATTAATGTTTAATATTTAGTTCTGAGTTTGAATAGTTGGGATTTGGATGTTTGTAATATAAAGTGTGTGTGTTTGTGGCTTGTGTACATACTTTAACATGTTGCGATCCTTGGTAGTCGGTAAGTAGGGTCACTGTATATTATTATTATCTTTATTATTGTTATAAGCAGGTTATGAATAAGGTGTGTGTGTGTGTGGACACCAAACTTCTGATTCGGGTTTGGAGGGAGCCACATATTTGCTGCATAGTGTTATTGATAATGTCATGTCAAACAGGGTAATTCACTGCAAGACTGCAAAGGAGATATGGGATGTCTTGGAGATAAGATGCCAGGAAACTGATGCAATCAAGAAGAATAGGAGGACTATACTCACTCAAGAGTATGAGCACTCTGACTCAAAACCTGATGAGTCATTAACTATATTATATGACAGATATGTCAAACTATTGAATGATCTGTCACTAGTGGATAAGGAATATGATCTCGAAGATTCAAATCTTAAATTCCTTTTAGCTCTTCCTGATAGTTGGGATTTGAAGTCAACTACTATAAGAGACAACTATGCTCTTGATGAAACTACTCTTGATGAAATTTATGGTATGCTCAAGACTCATGAACTTGAGATGGATCAAAGAAGTAAGAGACATGGGAGAAAGTCAAGGACAGTTGCTCTTAAGGCTGGGGAGGAATCCCCCAAAGTGGCTGTCTCAAAGAAAGGCAAATGAAAGGCTCTCATCATAAAGTCTGATTCAGAATTATCAAATTCTGATGATGATGATTCAGAAATTGAAAGTCTACCTGAAGTAGATACTGATGAAGAGATGATGAAATTGTGTGCTCTTATGGTGAAGGGTATCACAAAGATAGCCTACAGGAAATTTAGAAGGGGAAAGAAGTTTTCCAGGAAAAGTGGAAGTTCTGATAAGAAGGGATTCAGAAAATCTGAAGTCAAAGTAGGAAAGTCTGACAGAGGAGATTACTCGAATGTCAAATGCTAAAACTGTGGTGAGAAAGGCTACATATCTCCTGACTGCAAGAAAGGAAAGAGTGACAAAGGCAAGGCACTTGTCACAAAGGAGAAAAGCTAGACAGACACTTCAGATTCTGAAGATGAGGAGAACTATGCCTTGATGGCAAATGCTGATAGCAGTTCTGATGCTGCTGAATTAAAGGTACCTCAAACAACCTATGCTTTTCATACTGATGATATTACTGAGTTGAGATTATATATTAAAACCATGTTTATTAGCTAGAGAGATCAAACTTTAACATGTGAAAGATTGACTTCTAAAAATATTTCTTTTAAGAAGAGGAATGATTATTTAGAAAAAGAGTTAGTCATATTCCTTCAAACTCAGAAAGAAAGAGATGATGCCTTTTATGTTAGAGATGAAGTGCTAAAAATGAATTAATCTCTAAAAACTGAGTTAAAAAGAAAGAGAGATTATCAGGACTTGGACTAACTCTGGCAGAACAACTCAGAATTTGCTAAGTAGTGGAAACTGGAAAGAGGCCTTAGGTTATGGAAATGACAAAAGTGAAAAAGGAACTGAACAAATTGAACCAATTATTGTTAAACAGACTACTAAGCCAAAGGTAAATCCTGTTAAGTTTGTAGCTAAAACTATAAAGTCTGATTCTGAAAAGATGAAAGATACTGAGAGAGAAGTTGAGACAGAGTCAACTTCTGACAAATTAAAACAAGATATACCAGCTGAAGCTAACATAGGCTTAATGACAAAGAAGCAGCTTAAACATAAGCTGAAAGAGATTAGCAGTGTGAACAAGGTAAAAGCAGCTAGGAAAAATAGGAATGGAAAGGAAGGTGTGAATAAAAGTAATAATTATATGCCTATTCCTAATACTCCTAGAAAGAAATGTTATAACTGTGGAAACTCTAACCATCTTGCTTCTTTTTGCAGGAAGAATAAGAATATAAACTTTTTACCTCCTAAGTCAGGAGTTAAGAGTCAGCCTGTTAGGTTTAAGCCACAAAATCCTTGTTTTCATTGTGGTAGTATATGGCATTCCATTTATACTTGTAAGGAATATCATAGTTTGTGCTATGATTATTATCAGATAAAACCTTCTTTGAAGAAAGTTGCTTTAATTCCTTCTAGTGTAAAATCTGATGCAAAGTCTGATATAAGTTTTGATAAACAGCATGTTAGCATAAACTCTGATATTAAATCCGCTGCAAATGCTAACAAACTTAAAAAGGCCAGAGGATCCAAGGAAGTCTGGGTCCTTAAAACTAACCATTAGTGGTCTTTGTGATTGCAGGGCAACAGGAGAAACATCCTAGTACTGGATAGTGGATGTTCATGACATATGATTGTAAATAAAGCCCTGCTATCAGACTTTGTGGAGAAAGCTGGCCCAGGAGTATCTTATGGAGATGGAAATATGGGAAAAACTCTGGGATATGGCAAGATCAATCTTGGGAATGTCATCATTGAAACAGTAGCTCTTGTCTCAGGACTTAAACACAATCTGTTGAGTATAAGTCAAATCTGTGACAGAGGTTATCATGTAGATTTCTTTGAAGAACACTGTGAAGTTATAAGCAATTCTACAGGCAAAGTTGTTCTGAAAGGTTACATGCATGGTAACATTTATGAAGCCAGACTTTCAACAAGTACTGATGGTTCTGTAATCTGTTTGTTGAGTAGAGCATCAATTGAAGAAAGCTGGAATTGGCACAACAAACTCTCTCATTTAAAGTTTAACAATATAAATGAGCTTGTAAAGAAAGATCTTGTCAGAGTAGTGCCAAAATCAGTATTTGTTCCTGATGGCCTTTGTGATTCATGTCAAAAGGCAAAACAAAGAAAATCTTCTTTCAAAAGCAAAACTGAGTCATCAATTTTTGAGCCTTATCACCTACTGTGTGTTGATCTATTTGGACCAGTCAATGTCATGTCTATTGCAAAGAAAAAATATGCTATGGTTATAGTGGATGAGTTCACAAGGTAATCTTGGGTGTATTTCCTGCACAAGAAGAATGAAACTGCATATACTCTAACTGATCATGTCAGATAGCTGGATAAGTTGGTCAAAGATTCTATTAAAGTTATATGAAGTTATAATGGCACTGAGTTCAAGAATTCAATCATGGAAGAGTTCTGTAAAGAGCAAGGAATCAAATAGGAACTTTCTGAACCTGGAACTCCACAACAAAATGGAGTTGTAGAAAGAATGAACAGGATGCTCATTGAAGCTGCACGAACTATGCTTGATGAAGCAATGCTGCCAACCTACTTTTGGGCTGAAGCTGTGCAGACTGCTTGTTTTACATAGAATGCAACACTCATAAACAAGCATGGAAAAACACTATATAAGATGGTGAAGAAAAATAAGCTAAATCTGAAATACTTTCATGTATTTGGATGTAAGTGTTTTGTTCTTAATACTCATCCTGAGCAGCTGTCCAAATTTGATCTAACAGTTGATGAAGGAATTTTTGTTGGATATCCACTTTCCACAAAAGCCTTCAGAGTCTACAATTTAAGAACAAGGACTGTCATGTAATCTATCAATATCTCTTTTGATGATAAGAAGATTACTGGACTTGAAGATTTCAATGATCATGATCAGCTGAGATTTGAGAATGAAGATTTAAATTCTGATTCTGTAAATTTTGATGACTTAAATCCTGATCCTCTAACTTCTGACGGTTTAAGTTCTGATGTCATGGAAACTGTGGTAACAACTCCAAAGGAAGATGCACCTGTCCAGGGGGAGCAGGCTGAAGATCCTACCACATCTTAAGACTCTCGAGAAGCACCGGAACCTATCACTGGCTCTTCAAGTTCTGATTCATCTAGTTCTGATAATTTTGGAAGCTCTGATTCTTCAACTCCTGAAAAATCAAACTCAAATTCTGAATTCTCAGAGAGCATAACTACAGGGGGAGCATCAGAAAATGCTGATGGGGACAACATGGATCGTGGGGGAGGATCCAGTCCTACAAATCAACTTCCATCTACAAGGAAGTGGACTAAAGCACACACACCTGATTTTTTAATTGGAGATCCTGAAGCAGGTGTCAAAACTAGAACTGCAACTTCAAATGAATGTCTCTATCATTCCTTTCTATCTCAGACTGAACTAAAGAAAGTGGAAAAAGCTCTTCAAGATACTGATTGGGTGCAAGAAATGCAGGAAGATTTAAATGAATTTGAAAGAAATAAAGTCTGGACCCTAGTGCCAAGACCAAAGAACAGATCTGTTGTAGACACAAAATGGGTGTTCAGAAACAAAACTGACAGTGATGGCATAATTATAAGGAATAAAGCAAGGCTGGTTCCTAAAGGCTACTCTCAACAGGAGGGTATTGATTATGATGAAATGTTTGCACCAGTTGCTAGATTAGAAGCCATAAGGATCTTTTTGTCTTATGCTGCTAACAAAAAGTTCAAAGTCTTTCAAATGGATGTGAAAAGTGCTTTTCTCAATGGAGAATTGGAAGAAGAGGTATATGTTGAACAACCTCTAGGTTTTGTAGATCCTAAATTTCCCAATCATGTTTATAGGCTTGATAAAGCACTTTATGGCCTTAAGCAAGCTCCAAAAGCATGGTATAAGACTTTAGCTCATTTTCTTCCGGAAAGTGGATTTCACAGAGGCACAATTGACAAGACATTATTCTACCTCAACCATGGAAAGGACTTACTTTTGGTACAGATATATGTTGATGATATGATATTTGGTTCTACAAATGCCAAACTCTGTGAGAAGTTTGAAAAGCTAATGCAGTCAAGATATCAAATGAGTATGATGGGAGAACTCAGCTATTTTCTGGGCCTTTAAGTCAAGCAAAATGAAGAAGGCACTTTTATCTGTCAATCCAAGTACACCAGGAATTTACTGAAGAAATTTAGAATGCAAGATTGTTCAACTGCATCCACTCCCATGGCCACTGCAATCAAGTTAGATAAGGATACTGGTAAATCAGTAGATATTACTAACTACAGAGGTATAATTGGCTCTTTACTCTATTTAACTGCAAGTAGACCTGATATCATGTATGCTACATGTCTTTGTGAAAGTTTCAGGTTGATCCAAGAGAACCTCACTTAATAGCTATGAAAAGAATTTTCAAGTACCTCAAGGGTACAGCTGATTTAGGATTGTTGTATCCTAGGGAATCAGATTTTAAGCTAATTGGTTACTCAGATGCAGATTTTGCAGGATGCAAAATAGACAGGAAAAGCACTAGTGGAAGCTGCCAATTTTTTGGAGGCAGATTGGTTTCTTGGTTTAGCAAGAAATAGAAGTCAATTTCCACATCAACTGCAGAAGCAGAATATATTGCTGCAGAAAGCTGTTGTGCACAGATTCTTTGGATGAAGAATCAGTTACTGGATTATGGGTTAGAATTTTCTAAAATCCCTATTTACTGTGATAATCAAAGTGCTATTGCTATGACAGGTAATCCAGTTCAACACTCAATGACAAAGCACATCAGCATTATGTACCATTTCATAAGGGAACATGTGGACGAAGGTACAGTGGAATTGCATTTTGTTCCAACAGATCAATAGCTAGCAGATATCTTCACAAAACCACTATGTGAAGCTAATTTTATAAGATTGGTATATGAACTTGGAATGGTTTCAGGTTCTTTCTCTAAATCTGCTTAGTTTTTGTTCTCATGCATCAACTTTTATGATAAGTATTTACAGATTGTATTATCTATATGTAATCTGTGCTTAATTTGAAAATTGGTTAAATGCTAATTGTTATCTGATGTGGATCTTTATACTATGATAAGTGTTTTGAATGTTCTGTGACTATTCAATCCAATGAGAATAACTGTGCTAGATGCTGACCTAGTAGTCTTTAACATACTAGAAATCCCATGTTTGAATTAGTTGTTTATGTGGAAACTCATTAACACAAGCAAATTCTGATTTTGAGCTTTGTCACGTTTACTTTGTGTATCTTATTACTAAGTCACAAACTAGATTATTGCTTCTTATCTGTTAGATTCTGATGTCAGTAAATCTTAAGGATGAACTAAATGCTGATAAGCCTCACTTATCAAAAGAAAAGAAAAGAAAAGAAAAGAAAAGTCAGGTACTCCTTTGAGATCTAGAGTAAATATGTGGAAGGGAAAACCCAAGTGCATTGCTGGTATTAAGTAATATGCATTAGAAAAGCAAATAAATTCTCTTGGTGGCTTTTCACATTCTCTGATTACTGGAGAAATACTTTGACAATAGCATAAATTCTGATAAGCAGTCGTGACTCACTTACACTGAGAAACCACTGTAAAAAGGAATTTCAAAAGATGCATAAAATGAGCACAAACAGTTGAGGTGGACTCATGCATAAATTTGTTCTATAGTAGACTTCATGATTGATGACAGATTTTAAGCACTTTTCTGAGTTATGCCTTATTTCTAAGATGTACCAAAGTTTATCAGACTTTAATCTTTATCTGATATTTTGCTGAATGCACACACTTTCACTCCATATGAATGATGAAAATTATTGTGGTGATTAAGTTATTTTAGACAAACAGTTAAGTGTCATTTGCATAATTTTTTAGGACAAGTTTTGATGGAAGTTCTGATGATTAAACTCTGAAGAAAGCAAGTCAGTCTTTGAACGGAGAATTACAGAAACAAACATTCACTTACTGAGTACAGAAGCCAAATTCTGATGACTGGTAAAATCTGATATAAGTTAAGTTCTGATATTAAATCCTGATGGAATCCTTGATGCTTATGTAGCATTATTCTTTACTTGGCTTATTTGTGGTAAAATCTGAAACAGTCATATTTAAATCAGAATATATTTGGGTAAGATAAAAACGGTCATAATCATTATGGGTTAGTGGTAAATGTGTTGGTCTTGAAAAACTGCATGTGCACAAGAATTGTTAATTATTTCCCGTGCCCATTAACTCTTGCTTTAACTTTTTATTGACTGTTATTATTACACATCGGTCTAGGGAGTCGAGGCATCATTATTTTTACTCGTAATTGTTAAACAGTCCTCGCGTCCCTTGGTATTCTATTGGCTATTTAAACCGACTATTCATCCCAGCCAAATCATCTTCCATTTTCTCACAAACTCACTCTCTATTTTAATTCTCATCATTTTTCTTTTTCATAAACAAAAATGGTTCATTTCAACTTGTTCATGAACTATGAAACTTTCAATATCGAGGTGAGTTGTGATGACTGGCAACAGGAGTGGCTTGTCACCACCATTCCTGAAGAACTCTGGAACTCTGTTCCACAAGAGGTTCACACAGACCTCTTGTTCTTTTTGATCGACTATCACCTCCATCTTGATCGATTGGAAGAGGAAAGGAGAGAGGCTCTCCGTCAGCAAGAACGGATCATCCGTCTTGCAGTGCTCTTTATCAGCAGCAGGAGGAACTAGTCGTTAAGTGTTGTTAGACTAGGACTAAGGCTGTTGATGTTAAGAACCTTAGAATAGGACTATCTTGTAATTTTTGCATGTAATTGATAAATTTCATGAAATGTACTCATCTGATATATTAATGAAATTTCCTTTAATTGCAAGATTTAGTCTCTGTTTCTCAAATTATGTGACTGTGCATGTTTTAATTGCAATTTGTTAATCTTTACTTCATCAATTTCTAACTTTATCCTATGATGAATGTTTTTATTACAATTATGGTCAATTATAAATTTTGTTGATTTGAGGATGAAAATTGAAGCACAAGTTCCTGCATCAGAACCTGTGATAAATGAAGCTGAGAATGTTACTTCTTAGAAAGAAACAGCAGCTCAAAGTTCTGATACTTTGACAAGGAAACTTGTAAATTCTGATATTGCAACAGAAACTCCTTCTTAGGCAAGGAGATTGAAGAAAATGAAGGCTAGGAGGTATTTGGCTAAATCTTTATCAGAAGATAATGAAGAAGCAGAGGAAGGGGATCAGGAATCTCTGATCTCACAAGAACAAATCATTATTGAAACTTTGATTTCTTCAGCTCAAGCCACATACACTGCTACTGATACAGTGGTTACCTCTCCTGACTCTCCAATAAAAGCTACAAATGACGCTAAAGAACAAACTGACAACTCTGAGATAGATATACACAATTTGAATATACCTCAAGTTCTTTATCTGGAAGCTCCAACTACTGAAGTTCAACCATCTACAGTCAAATCTCCAATCTTAGATGTTGAGATACCATCTATATCAAAGAGACCAGCTCTGGAGATAAATTCTGATGATCAGAATTTAGATGATGTTATTCTTGAATCTCCAGTTGTATCACATACTCTTGTACTGTCAAAAAATAATGTAACTTCCTCAAGTTCTGGAGACAGTATTTCTGTTGAAACTCCAGTTCCTATTCTGGGAAATTAAGCTTTGGTGAAAAAATTTGTTAGACAGGATACTCCTGTACCTTGGGAAGAAACTCACAGGGGAGTTGAGTGGACCAAGAAGTGGAATGAATCAGATTTTATTCCATGCACCAAAATTCTGACAGAGCATGTATCAAAAGCTGATAAGTTATTATCAAATTCTGATTTTAAGACTCAACTCAAAGTTACAGCTATGAGTACAAGAAGTCTTCATGGTCTATATTATATTACTAATACTAAGGTTTATACACTCAGGGAACAAGCTGATAAGCTAGATATACAGCTCAAGCTTGACAAGAATAGGTATGTCAGACCTACTCTTGAGAAAATTGAAGCCATTGAGAAGGTTCAAGAGGAGCAACAGGCCCAAATTGCTGAGGTTCTGGTTAATCAAGCTTCTCAAAAAGCTCAATTGGATGAAATCTAATCTTCAGTTGAACTTCTTCTCTCTCTCTCTCTTACTTCCTGATGATGCTAAAAAGGGGGAGAAGGTAGTTAAGTCCAAATGCTCACCTACTCAAGTACTGAAGAAGAAGGATGATAAAGGTGATGACTAGGGAAACTCTGAAAAGAGCAGAGGTCAAAGAAAAGTTCAAGGAAAATCTTCTATACAGAACAAGTTAAGTTCTGATGTTGTGAATGTTCAAAGTCTGAAGTTAAGTGCTGATAAACAAAGTCTGATGTCAAGTTCTGATATTATGATTCAGTCAGGATCAAAAGACACTCAAAAGTTTACGCAAACTCTGAAGCTAAAAGGGAAGCAGACTAATGTTTATTACAAAGATCCTAAAATTCAGACACTTGATGAAGAGATAGCAAGAAGATTATTTCTGAAACACAATCCAGGGATGGATTTAGAAGCTCTCAAGGAGGAAGAAGCTATATTTGCTACTGAGAAGACATATCTTAAGTCTAAAGCTTCTGATGCAAAGAAACCTCCAAGGCCTAAGGAAAAAGGCATTGTGATCAAGGAAAAGTCAAATTCTGAAATTTCAAAGTTCAAGACTAGATCACAGACTGAGAGTGATCCCAAAGACAAAGTGTGACGACCTCAATCTCGGGGTTAGGAAATGAGGACTCACACACCTCTAATCTACTAATTAAATATGCATAAACCCCGATTAACTACTAACAGGATCAACAGGATAAAGTATGAGACAAGATTACAACTACCAATCACCGAATATAACTTACAAACCCAAAATATTATTAAATAATCAATATCGATTCCGGCTGGGAACCGACAGATAACCCATTGTATCTTTAAACACCTCTTACTAGGCGCGAGCTCACTCATAACCTGTACTACCTGCTCTGGCAACTGGAAGCCCTCAACACGGTAGGGACCACCAGGTACGCTCTTACGAGCAGTGCGCCTAAGCCTGGCCATCTTCTTGCTTAACTGCCATGGTTAGATTAAGACAAAACAATGAGTATAAACCTCAGCAAGTAACTAAATAGCAGTTCTACAATAACAATTCTCAATATGCTTTGAACAAACTAGGGCATTCTATTTTAGCTAATCTAGGTGGCAGATTTCCGTATATTCATTTTTGTTTTCTTTGAGATAAGGAAAGGTATCCGAAGAATAGTTGGGCTTTCAAGAAACAAGGCTCGAAACAGGATGAAAGCCGACATTCAACACAAATCATTATAGGATCAAAATAGATCTTTCGGTAGAGGAAAGCAACAGGTATTTCAAGATATAGAATCATTCATATGATCAACAATTTCAGGAATAGGGTTCTGAGCTCTAAGCTCCACAATAACATAATCAACTCTTTTCAAAACAGTATAAACCATTTTCATTTCCAAAAATCAATTTACTGAATAAAAGTTTCAGTTCCTTTTCTTAAAAATCATTTAGAACCCTTGATTGTATCACTTATCTTTTCATTTCATTATATACGGGTGATCAGCTCGTATCGACCTCCATTCCGGTCTTTAAGGTACCATTCGGCATAGTTTCAGCCTTAAATTGGACTAGTCCCACTAGCCTCTTACCATGACTGGACTAGTCCCACTAGCCTCTTACGTCTCAATCCAATCCATCAGGAATTCATTTGGAAAACCTTGAGTTGGAAAATAATAGGTTTTCTAAAATTCATTTTATCATTACCAAGCCTTTGAAATCATTCGGACTCTTTCAAGTCGAAACTCATTCTTAATTCAGATTTTTAAAGAAACAAAGTTCAGGGAGTGAATCAAAGATACGCAAGGAACAATTCTCAAGAATTCTGTATCAAGGTTAATAAGGTACTAAATTTGAAGGATCAGAAATAACTTAGGGATCATTAGGGCGATCAAGAGAAACGGGGTATCATTAACAGAGTTATCCAAGATAATTTAAAGGTTCAATATGACCATGGCATTATGGGAAACTTGAACAGAAAGGCAGATTATCAACGGGTGAAATCAATAGGATTATCAATAACAGGTTATCAAGAACAAAGGGTATTTCAAATCAATATCAGGGTTTCATAAAGCAAGGGTTTCATACTTTAACAGTTCAATACTCTACATGGTATGAACAACATTTCCTTTACAATCATTTATACAAGTAATCAGAGTTACTTGCCTGAAATTGCTTTCCTGAGGGTTGAACTACTGCCACCTAGTATACTTTTCCCTTTCCTAGCCCGAATGCCCTCACACTCCGAATCTACAATAAAACCAGAAATCTTAATTAGATTCCCAACTCTCGTTCCCGGAACGATCACTCTATACGATAACTCGATTATATTCTTGACTCAAACTATACGAGTATAGCTTATACAAATAAGCACACAACACATAGCACATAGCACAATTCTTTTTCATAGTTTTCATATCCTTATATACCTAGCAATCAAAGCATACTCGCTTGACCTAGGCTATTTCTCAAATCAAACTAACACGACTCTTTTACGAGTACTAGACACATTCACAACCAAACATTTACGTGCATACTATCACTTTTATCAATCGACTTAATTCCCTTTTCTTTTATTCCTTAACTCGAATCAAAACATCAAGCAAAATCAAAAAAATTCACCTATAACACTCAATCATTCTTTCAATTACCAAAATCAAGTTTTGACCTTTATTTCTCATGGCCTATCCGGCCTCATTGCAAATACCCACCATAAAATCAATCAAATACTCACTTTAATTCACATAAACACGTATCTCAATTAACAACCTTTAAAGAACCACTCTCCTTTCTTTTAATCATAGAAATCCGAACCATAATTATACATATACAATCAAATTTCTCAAAATTACACCATATAACTTTAGTTCTAACATGATTCCACATTTAAACTAGCACCATTTTCTTGATCAACAACCTTTCGAACCAAAACATACATACATGTTCACATGCAATTCAATGTTAACTTAGCACAATATCAAACACTTTATCTTTATCACGTAAGCCAACTAAGTTCCTTAACACAATTGATTTTTATCTAAATTACAACATACATCCATTCATTCATCAAATTAATCTATTTTAACTCAATTTCATTCGGCAATAACTCAAATTCACATCCCAAGGACAAATCATTGACATGCACATCTTGATCCTTTTTAAAACTAACATGCAATCACTTTTAGTCCATTTATACTTAGTGTTTACCAAGATTATCCAACAAAAATCAATTTCCTTTCTTATTAACACAAAAATTCGAACCTAAACTTAGCATGCAACAATATTTTCATTCCTTTTTAATCTAAAACAATCCCTCATCATTTTAAACAAGTTAATTCAAATCAAACAACCTTAAAGATTAAAACCATTCGGCCTTTTTCAAAAACAATCATGCAACTTTATATTCTTAATTCTTGAATCACAAATCCACCTATATTTCAACATCAAATCAATGACTCATGCATTTCAATATAATCAACTTGATTTCCTTAAAATAGTAAGGGCCATTCGGCCTTTTAATCAAAACACCACATGCAAACATAAATAAGTGATCTTAAGGTTCTAGAGCTCAGTTTTTAACATCATAGCTCACCACCGGTTCACCGGAGTTCATCACCGGTGGCGGTGGCTTCACGGTGGTGCCCTCATTCGAGGGTGTCCATCCACGAAACCCCAGATTTCTCAAAAGAAATGCATCAACACCACATGCAAACTGATTTCAGCACAATAATCATAGGATACGAACTAATCAAGCAAGCCCTCGGTTCTTGGCTCAAAACCGAACCCAAAAACACACACACACTTCGGCATGCAAGCACCAATACACACATGCACATACTTCTACCTACACATAAGTGTTTATCAAGAAGAAATAGGGATGATTAATAAGTTTGATCAAGGAAAAAGGAGGTATACCGAGAGAAATTGAAGAGAGAGCCAAGAGAGAGTTGTTCGAGTGAGAGAGAGAGTGAAAGAAAAAGAGGAGAGAAAAGAGTGAGTGCACGGAAAAGAAAGAAGAAAATGGGGAGGAAGGAGTAATTTATACTCCACCAACACAAGGGCAAAATGGTAATCTAATAACTCCCTTTTTAATTTGCATTTTGTTTCTCTTTTTACTCAAATGTAACAAAATTCAAAATAAAAATATTTCTCTCTCGAAAAGTCGAGAATTATTGAAAATGACAATTTTAACACGTAGGTCTCGAAATTAGCTTTTCATCCATTACTCATAATAAGAATTTGAGCGAGCGGTTGATTTTATATGAATTTCGCAAACTCGCTTTAATAAATACCTTTTCCACATAAAATCAATTTAAAAATGCAAAGACCCACAATTAAATTCACTTATCATTTTTAAAAAGTCTCTAAGACCTCTACGAAGATAACAGAATGAATCCCATGTTTTTATCCATCTCAGGTGATTTTATAAAAATGCACAAAGGTTAAATAAACCCTTATGTAAATCACATAATTCCTTTAAAATTCACAGAAATTAACACAGAACATATAATCATGCACACAGTCAAGCGATCACACACATATAGTCACATAACGACTCAGGTCTGATCATAGAATCTATCCCTCTTTAATCTTTATTCTCTTTTTACGCGTACCGGGTCACGTTCAGCCTGACGGCCCGACGCTCAGCGTTTTGAATACGCTTCTCATTACCTTTGCCAATCAACATGCCTCTTAAGACGAAATACTTCATTCATTTACTTCACATATAATTCACATTTTATATTATTTAATTTCTATATTAGGACGGGTTCCGTTCTACCTGACGGCCCGAAACCACAACTTGACTTATAAGCTGACTCTTTAAATTGGAACGTTTTTATCCACGCTCCTTAACTCTAGTATACAGATAAGACAAATAATCACCACTTAATCACATAATCTCATCACATAACACATACTTTACTTTCTTAATTACGACGCAAAATTCTCGGTCGTTACAATCTACCCTCCTTAAAAGGATTCTGTCCCCAGAATCTAATCTAAGCAAATAGATGGGGATACTTTTCTTTCATTTCACTTTCTAATTCCCAAGTCGATTCCTCGACTAGTGGATTTCTCCACAACACTCTAACTAGAGGTACAACTTTATTTCTAAGCGTCCTTTCTTTTCGATCCAAAATTCGCACTGGTTGTTCCACATAGGACAAATCTGGTTGGATTTCTACTGGTTCCAACTCGATCACATGGCTCGCATCAGCATTATACTTCTTCAGGAGAGATACATGAAATACATTGTGCAGATGTTGCATTTGCGGCGGTAGCGCTAATTCATACGCCACTTTCCCAACTTGTCGCAATACTTCAAATGGTCCAATGTACCTTGGACTTAGCTTTCCTTTCTTTCCAAATCGAGTTAAACCTTTCCAAGGAGATATCTTCAACAAGACCTTGTCTCCAGTTTTGAATTGCACATCTTTCCGCTCTTGATTCGTGTACTTTGCCTATCGGTCTTGAGCTGCAATTAATCTCTTTCGTATCATTTCAACTTTTTCCTTCGTTTGTTGCACTAGCTCGGGGCCAATTAACTTGCGCTCACCAACTTCGTCCCAATAAGTAGGGGATCTACACTTTCTTCCATACAACGCTTCATAAGGCGGCATGCCAATACTTGCATGATAACTGTTGTTGTAGGAAAACTCAACTAAGGGCAAATGATCGTCCCAATTTCCTTTGAAATCTATTGCGCAGGTTCGCAACATATCCTCAATTGTCTGAATTATCCTTTCACTTTGTCCGTCTGTCTACGGATGATATGCCGTACTCATTTTCAATTTCGTTCCCAAATGATCGTGGAATTGTCGCCAAAATCTCGAATTAAACCTTGGATCTCTATCAGACACGATAGATACAGGAACTCCGTGACGCATCATGATTTCATCCAGATACATTTTGACCAGCTTCTCTAATGAAAACCTTTCGTTTATCGGCAAGAAATGTGCTGACTTTGTCAGTCGATCAATTACCACCCAAATCGCATCATGATTAGACTTGGTTTTAGGTAATCCTACCACGAAATCCATTGCGATATGTTCCCATTTCCATTCAGGTATGTCCAGTGGCTGAAGCAATCCACTTGGCCTTTGATGTTCCGCTTTAACTCTTTGGCACGTGTAACATTTGCTTATCCATTCTGCAATTTCCTTTTTCATGTTTGGCCACCAAAAATTTCCTTTCATATCCTGGTACATCTTCGTACTTCCAGGGTGAATTGAAAATCTCGAGTTATGCGCTTCTTGCAAAATCTCGTGCTTTAGTTCCACAACATCAGGTATCCAAATACGTGAGTTAACACGGTATATTCCTTTTCCATCCTTTTGAGCTTTAATTTCTTCTCCCGTCAACTTATTCCTTTCGCGATTCATCACCTGCTCTTGACAGCATCTAATCTTTTCTAAAATTTCAGGTTGAAACCGTATTGCATAAATGGCTTCACCTCCATATTCTGGAGTCTGCACCACTATTTCCATCTTTTCAAAGTCCTTGATTAATTCTTCTGATGACGTTAACATATTCAACTTTTCCTTTCGACTTAAAGCATCAGCTACCACATTTGCCTTTCCAGGATGATAGTTTATCGCACAATCATAATCTTTGATCAATTCCAACCACCTTCTTTGTCGCATATTCAGTTCTTTCTGAGTAAAGATATACTTTAAGCTCTTATGGTCCGTATAAATCTCGCACTTTTCCCCGTACAAATAATGCCTCTAAATCTTAAGGGCAAACACAATTGCTGCCAATTCCAAATCGTGCGTTGGATACTTTTGCTCATGCGGTTTGAGTTGCCTTGACGCATATGCTATTACCTTCCCGTGTTGCATTAACACGCATCCAAGTCCTTTATAGGAAGCATCACTGAATATCACAAATTCACCTTTATCATCTGGTAATACCAACACAGGGGCGGTTACCAATCTCTCCTTTAACTCTTGGAAACTTTCCTCACACTTTTCTGTCCAAACGAACTTCTCATTCTTTCTCGTCAATTTTGTCAATGGAACGGAAATATTTGAGAAATCTTGCATAAATCTTCTATAGTATCCAGCTAATCCCAGAAAACTTCTGACTTTCGTCGGAGTCTTGGGTCTTTCCCAATTCATTACAGCTTCTATCTTGGCTGGATCCACTTTAATTCCTTCTTTATTAACTACATGTCCAAGAAATTGCACTTCTTTTAGCCAAAATTCACACTTTGAAAACTTTGCATACAGCTTCTCTTTTCGCAGAATTTCCAAGGAAATCCTCAAATGCTCCTTATGATCTTCCTCCGTTTTGGAATAAATAAGTATATCGTCAATAAACACAATCACGAACTTGTCCAAATACTGCTTGAACACTCTGTTCATAAGATCCATAAATGCAGTTGGCGCATTCGTTAAGCCAAATGCCATCACCAAAAACTCATAATGTCCGTATCTTGTTCGGAACGCTATCTTGGGTATATCTTCCGCTTTGATCTTTAGTTGATGATACCCAGATCTTAAATCAATCTTTGAGAAACACGAAGCTCCTTTCAATTGGTCAAACAAGTCATCGATCCGCGGTAGAGGGTACTTATTCTTGATCGTCAACTTATTCAGTTCACGGTAATCGATACACAATCGCATACTTCCATCCTTCTTCTTTACAAATAACACCGGTGCGCCCCACGGGGATACACTCGGTCGGATTACTCCTTTGTCCAACAACTCTTGCAACTGAGCTGCCAATTCCTTCATTTCAACCGGCGCCATGCGATAGGGAGCTTTCGACACTGGTTCCGTACCAGAAGCCAATTCAATCGTAAACTCGATCTCTCTGTCTGGAGGTAGTCCAGGCAATTCATCAGGAAACACGTCTAGAAAATCTCTTACTACCGGAATATCGTCGATCCTTACAGATTCTTTCTCCACATCCACGGCATGAGCCAAATAAACTTCGCATCCTTGACGCATTAATCTTCTCGCCTCAATAACCGTTAGAAATTTCTTCTCTTGCCTCTTTCCTTTAAATATCACTTCCTCACCATCCTTGGTTTTTAACTTCACTTTCTTACGTTTACACTCTATTTGCGCCTCATGATTTGACAACCAATCCATTCCTAGAATAACCTCAAATTCTCCTAACTTAAAAGGAATTAAGTCAGCAGAAAAGTGCCGACCTTCTATAGACACATCACAATCGGGACAAATCTTATTAACAATAACTTTCTCTTGATTTGCTACCTCTATAATCAAATTAGGCTCTAGAGGGTACGCAACACAATTTAACTTATCAAGAATGCTTTCAGAAATAAAAGATCTGGTTGCTCCAAAATCCATCAAAACTTTTACTTCTACTGAGTTTATAACAAGCATACCTGCTACCACGTCCACATCTTGCACCGCATCTTTCATTGACATGTTAAAGGTCCTAGCTCTGGGTTGAGCTGATGGTGCTGGGAGAGACGGCGGTCCAGCAATTCTGAGAACATTAGCCTTCTGCACAGGCTCCTTGCAATTTCTAGCCATATGGCCTACCTTGCCACACTTGAAACAAGCCAAATCAGGCTTCCTTATTTCATTTGAACATTCTGAAGAATAATGCCCCTTCTGGTTGCACTTAAAACATGTTATATCCAGCTTATTACACCTCCCTGGGTGTCTCTTTCCACAGTTCCTGCATTCTTGCATCTGGGGCCTGCTATCCTTTCCCGGTTGTCCAGCTTTCTGGAAACGGTTCTTCTGAGCTCCATTCCCGGATCTAAACTTCTGAAACTTTTTGTTCTGACCTCCACCATTCTTTCCAAACTTTCCTTTGAACTTGAAACTTCCTTGCTCTTGCTCAGAGCTTTCAAACTTCCTCTTTCTTCCTTCATTTTCTCTTCGAGCAGCTTCCCGCTCACCTTCCACTATCATTATCTTTTGAACCAAGGCAACATAGTTCTTGATCTCCAACATCGCTATTTGACTCCTAATCCACGGCTTAAGTCCCTATTGGAACCTCTTAGCCTTCTTTGCTTCAGTATTCACGTACTCTGGCACGAACCTCGCCAACTCCGAAAACTTCACCTCATATTCTGCTACCGACATTTCCTCCTGTCTAAGATCCAAAAATTTCATCTCTAACTGATCTTGCATATAACTTGACAAATATTTTTCCAGAAACATTTCAGTAAACTTCTCCCAAGATAAGTCTTTGCCTTCCAACAACGCCTTAGAAGACTCCCACCAGAAACTTGCTTCATCCCTCAAATAATAACTTGCGTACTGAGCCTTCTTATCGTCCTTAACTTCGGCTAGCTCAAAGGCTTTTTCCATCTCTCTCAACCACGACTGTGCTTTAATCGGATCTAGCAAACCTAAGAACTCTGGAGGATGAACAGATTGAAAGTGCTTGAAATTTCCAACTTTTGGGGCCATGGGTTGTTGCAAAAGCTGAGCAAGTCTGCTCATCAAAGTGGTTTCTGGGTTTATTTCTGGGTCTTGGGTGGGAATTTCTTCTTCTTGGTGATCTGGTGAGTTGGCCATTTCTTACAAACCTGATTGAGCAATTACTTAGCAATACGATAGCATGGCATATATAACAACAATTTTTATGAAATCTCTTTTGTGGGTTTTAAGTTTTACCCAATTTGCACATGCAATCCTATTACTACATAATTCTCATATCAGTGTTGTTTTATCATGGCACGGAATAGGGTTTTATGATCTTTAGACATGGTTGTATGAAAACATAGCTGTATTTAAAACATGGCATTGAGAACAGTTTATAAGATAAACAAGGTGCACAAAGGGAAGCAAGATAATAGATTTATTTAAATCAAGGGTTACATAGGAAATATTCTGGATTTTAAGGTTCTGAAACAAGGTACAATAAATAGCAGGGTTAAACAGAGGAAAAACTGGAAAACATCCCCCTATCTACCCCTAACTTCCAACTACTACTACTATTACACTGGTCTGAGATACAACAAGGTAAATGAAAAAGGGATCCCGGCATCTGACCAAGTATCCCAAAGCCTACCGGCGCTGAAAATAACAACAACAATCTACGGGCTCAACCAACAGTCCCGTCTAATCATCTAGGATCTCTCTCAACACAACCAACATCTAGCGAATGATCTTATGCAGCCTCCGGGCCTCAGCATCAGCATCACTAGTGGATGGTCCCTCATCCAATCTCCTCCTGGCAACCTGCTCCACCATCTTCACTCGAACTCGCCACTCATCATCCATAACAGAAGCACACTGCCCAGACTCCCTGGCTAGTCTATCCACCAAAGCTCCTAACTCAGGAATGCGGGAGTACACAAAGTCTCGGTCCTGGGCTAACTTGCCACCAATACTGACAGGAACAGTCTTAGGCATCTCCGACTCTGGCTCAGGGGCAGGGGTCTCTGAATCAAGCCTCAAGGGTGAAATCTGCATGGGGATCTCACTACTCTCAGAAGGGTCCTCCTCTGGGTCTGAACTAACATATACAGGCTCCTCTGGAGAGGGTGGAATAGGGTCCACAGGGGTACCAGTCAAGCTAATCTCTGAGTCTGAGTCACTACCACTACTGGGATCCTGAGAGAAAACATAAAACAACAACCAAGAAACAATGTTAGGGTCAAATAAAGCTTCCAGCTAACTCACACCCTAACTCTAGTTTCTGTTTTACCAATCAAACACTTTCCTTAGACTATACCTAATAGTCTAACTCAACTCTACATGAGTCGAACTCTCTCGCGATATAGATATATTCCTAAAATACCCCTTTTTAAAACCTAACTTGTCTCAGGGACTAGATCCTGTAGCTCTGATACCAACTTGTGACAACCTCAATCTCGGGGTTAGGAAATGAGGACTCACACACCTCTAATCTACTAATTAAATATGCATAAACCCCGATTAACTACTAACAGGATCAACAGGATAAAGTATGAGACAAGATTACAACTACCAATCACCGAATATAACTTACAAACCCAAAATATTATTAAATAATCAATATCGATTCCGGCTGGGAACCGACAGATAACCCATTGTATCTTTAAACACCTCTTACTAGGCGCGAGCTCACTCATAACCTGTACTACCTGCTCTGGCAACTGGAAGCCCTCAACACGGTAGGGACCACCAGGTACGCTCTTACGAGCAGTGCGCCTAAGCCTGGCCATCTTCTTGCTTAACTGCCATGGTTAGATTAAGACAAAACAATGAGTATAAAACTCAGCAAGTAACTAAATAGCAGTTCTACAATAACAATTCTCAATATGCTTTGAACAAACTAGGGCATTCTATTTTAGCTAATCTAGCTGGCAGATTTTCGTATATTCATTTTTGTTTTCTTTGAGATAAGGAAAGGTATCCGAAGAATAGTTGGGCTTTCAAGAAACAAGGCTCGAAACAGGATGAAAGCCGACATTCAACACAAATCATTATAGGATCAAAATAGATCTTTCGGTAGAGGAAAGCAACAGTATTTCAAGATATAGAATCATTCATATGATCAACAATTTCAGGAATCAGGGTTCTGAGCTCTAAGCTCCACAATAACATAATCAACTCTTTTTAAAACAGTATAAACCATTTTCATTTCCAAAAATCAATTTACTGAATAAAAGTTTCAGTTCCTTATCTTAAATAATCATTTAGAACCCTTGATTGGATCACTTATCTTTCCATTTCATTATATACGGGTGATCAGCCCTTATCAACCTCCATTCCGGTCTTTAAGGTACCATTCGGCATAATTTCAGCCTTAAATTGGACTAGTCCCACTAGCCTCTTACCATGACTGGACTAGTCCCACTAGCTTCTTACGTCTCAATCCAATCCATCAGGAATTCATTTGGAAAACCTTGAGTTGGAAAATAATAGGTTTTCTAAAATTCATTTTATCATTACCAAGCCTTTGAAATCATTCGGACTCTTTCAAGTCGAAACTCATTCTTAATTCAGATTTTTAAAGAAACAAAGTTCAGGGAGTGAATCAAAGATACGCAAGGAACAATTCTCAAGAATTCTGTATCAAGGTTAATAAGGTACTAAATTTGAAGGATCAGAAATAACTTAGGGATCATTAGGGCGATCAAGAGAAACGGGGTATCATTAACAGAGTTATCCAAGATAATTTAAAGGTTCAATATGACCATGGCATTATGGGAAACTTGAACAGAAAGGCAGATTATCAACGGGTGAAATCAATAGGATTATCAATAACAGGTTATCAAGAACAAAGGGTATTTCAAATCAATATCAGGGTTTCATAAAGCAAGGGTTTCATACTTTAACAGTTCAATACTCTACATGGTATGAACAACATTTCCTTTACAATCATTTATACAAGTAATCAGAGTTACTTGCCTGAAATTGCTTTCCTGAGGGTTGAACTACTGCCACCTAGTATACTTTTCCCTTTCCCAGCCCGAATGCCCTCACGCTCCGAATCTACAATAAAACCAGAAATCTTAATTAGATTCCCAACTCTCGTTCCCGGAACGATCACTCTATACGATAACTCGATTATATTCTTGACTCGAACTATACGAGTATAGCTTATACAAATAAGCACACAACACATAGCACATAGCACAATTCTTTCTCATAGTTTTCATATCCTTATATACCTAGCAATCAAAGCATACTCGCTTGACCTAGGCTATTTCTCAAATCAAACTAACACGACTCTTTTACGAGTACTAGACACATTCACAACCAAATATTTACTGTGCATACTATCACTTTTATCAATCGACTTAATTCCCTTTTCTTTTATTCCTTAATTCGAATCAAAACATCAAGCAAAATCAAAGATTTTCACGTATAACACTCAATCATTCTTTCAATTACCAAAATCAAGTTTTGACCTTTATTTCTCATGGCCTATTCGGCCTCATTGCAAATACCCACCATAAAATCAATCAAATACTCACTTTAATTCACATAAACACGTATCTCAATTAACAACCTTTAAAGAACCACTCTCCTTTCTTTTAATCATAAAAATCCGAAACCATAATTATACATATACAATCAAATTTCTCAAAATTACACCATACAACTTTAGTTCTAACATGATTCCATATTTAAACTAGCACCATTTTCTTGATCAACAACCATTCGAACCAAAACATACATACATGCTCACATGTAATTCAATGTTAACTTAGCACAATATCAAACACTTTATCTTTATCACGTAAGCCAACTAAGTTCCTTAACACAATTGATTTTTATCTAAATTACAACATACATCCATTCATTCATCAAATTAATCTATTTTAACTCAATTTCATTCGGCAATAACTCAAATTCACATCCCAAGGACAAATCATTGACATGCACATCTTGATCCTTTTTAAAACTAACATGCAATCACTTTTAGTCCATTTATACTTAGTGTTTACCAAGATTATCCAACAAAAATCAATTTCCTTTCTTATTAACACAAAAATTCGAACCTAAACTTAGCATGCAACAATATTTTCATTCCTTTTTAATCTAATAACAATCCCTCATCATTTTAAACAAGTTAATTCAAATCAAACAACCTTAAAGATTAAAACCATTCGGCCTTTTTCAAAAACAATCATGCAACTTTATATTCTTAATTCTTGAATCACAAATCCACCTATATTTCAACATCAAATCAATGACTCATGCATTTCAATATAATCAACTTGATTTCCTTAAAATAGTAAGGGCCATTCGGCCTTTTAATTAAAACACCACATGCAAACATAAATAAGTGATCTTAAGGTTCTAGAGCTCAGTTTTTAACATCATAGCTCACCACCGGTTCACCGGAATTCATCACCAGTGGCGGTGGCTTCACGGTGGTGCCCTCATTCGAGGGTGTCCATCCACGAAACCCCCGATTTCTCAAAAGAAATGCATCAACACCACATGCAAACTGATTTCAGCACAATAATCATAGGATACGAACTAATCAAGCAAGCCCTCGGTTCTTGGCTCAAAACCGAACCCAAAAACACACACACACTTCGGCATGCAAGCACCAATACACACATGCACATACTTCTACCTACACATAAGTGTTTATCAAGAAGAAATAGGGATGATTGATAAGTTTGATCAAGGAAAAAGGAGGTATACCGAGAGAAATTGAAGAGAGAGCTGAGAGAGAGTTGTTCGAGTGAGAGAGAGAGAGTGAAAGAAAAAGAGGAGAGAAAAGAGTGAGTGCACTGGAAAAGAAAGAAGAAAATGGGGAGGAAGGAGTAATTTATACTCCACCAACACAAGGGCAAAATGGTAATCTAATAACTCCCTTTTTAATTTGCATTTTGTTTCTCTTTTTACTCAAATGTAACAAAATTCAAAATAAAAATATTTCTCTCTCGAAAAGTCGAGAATTATTGAAAATGACAATTTTAACACGTAGGTCTCGAAATTATCTTTTCATCCATTACTCATAATAAGAATTTGAGCGAGCGGTTGATTTTATATGAATTTCGCAAACTCGCTTTAATAAATACATTTTCCACATAAAATCAATTTAAAAATGCAAAGACCCACAATTAAATTCACTTATCATTTTTAAAAAGTCTCTAAGACCTCTACGAAGATAACAGAATGAATCCCATGTTTTTATCCATCTCAGATGATTTTATAAAAATGCACGAAGGTTAAATAAACCCTTATGTAAATCACATAATTCCTTTAAAATTCACAGAAATTAACACAGAACATATAATCATGCAAACAATCAAGCGATCACACACATATAGTCACATAACGACTCAGGTCTGATCATAGAATCTATCCCTCTTTAATCTTTATTCTCTTTTTACGCGTACCGGGTCACGTTCAGCCTGACGGCCCGACGCTCAGCGTTTCGAATACGCTTCTCATTACCTTTGCCAATCAACACGCCTCTTAAGACGAAATACTTCATTCATTTACTTCACATATAATTCACATTTTATATTATTTAATTTCTATATTAGGGCGGGTTCCGTTCTACCTTGACGGCCCGAAACCACAGCTTGACTTATAAGCTGACTCTTTAAATTGGAACGTTTTTATCCACGCTCCTTAACTCTAGTATACAGATAAGACAAATAATCACCACTTAATCATATAATCTCATCACATAACACATACTTTACTTTCTTAATTATGACACAAAATTCTCGGTCGTTACACAAAGGGAAAGGAAAAGTTGATGAACCAACCAAGTCATTGGAGATGAAAATTTCTCAAGTTCTGATGAAACCAGTGTGCAAAATGGTTCAAGTAACTGATGATAATCTTGTTGAAGATGAAACTGTTCAAATTCTGAAAAGAAGAAAGATAATTAAAGAATCTAAAACAACCTCTGACACTGCTCAAGTTGTTCAGAATGAAGGACAACAAGTTATAGAAGAAACAACAAATTCTGATCAAGCTATCAAGACATCAACTACTGACAATGTTCAAGTTGATTTGAATAAAATGACACTTGCTGATAAGAAGAAGCTGTTATGGAAGAAAGCTACTCCAGTTGAACCAAAATCCAATCTCATGATTAATCAACTCGCTACATTTGGGTTGAGAGCCAAGCAACCTAGAGATAGAGCTAGATTAGGTTCTGACGAAGAGAAGATTCAAACGGGAGTAGAAGTTACTCTAAAAGATCCTTACATGTTGACAGATAAACCATATGAACAAATCAAACAAAATCACCTTGACAAGGTGTTGTCTGCTCAAGTTATGATAGATGATCATGATAAGGAAATCTAAATGAGAAATTGATCTTATTTCTCAATGATGGAAGGACTTATAGACTAGCTGATACTGATGTACTAAAGAAGTCTGTCAGAGAGCTTCAACATATTCACTATCTTCTGGAAGTAAACTCTGATGTTACAAGAAGATGGTCAGAATACATTTTGAAGGCTATAAGAGATCTACTCAGAATCTCCGGTACAAAGACTTCTCATTACAGTCCAATGATTACTGAAGATAATGGAAGAGAAATTCCTATGCTGAAGAATTCTGCTAAGGTGGAAGTTATTCTGAAAGGAAAATGCTTATGTTATAATGAAAACTCTTCACATTCTAAAGTTATCAGACTTGGTGATGGATTTGAAAGAACATCCATTCAAGCTCTCAGAACAGCCATTTATCAAATTGGTGATAGTAAAGAAGAAGAACTGATGCAAGTCAAAGCACAGTTAGTTGAAGTTCTGAGGAAAGCTGAAGATAAGCTGGTGAAAGATTTTGTTAGGAATCATTATGGATTCAGATTGATCCAGTAATGTTGGTAAAGCTGGATGTTCTGTAAGTTGTAATTGATAGTCTTATTAAACTCTTATTGCATTTGAACTTAAATATTTTTGACATCATCAAATCTATTAACTTGTATATTCTTGCATAATTTACAAGTTGGGGGGGGGGGTTGTTGGATATATATGAGATGTCATGTCTAATATGTTTCATGTTTAGTTTTCAGATCTTAACAAACTGGAAATATCAGTTCTTACTGGAATCAGTATTTACTGGAAGTCAGGACTTAATGTCATATTAGGACTTAAGGTCATATCAGAACTTAAGTACGGGAGGACTTACAGTTAAGGAAGGAAGCTGATTAACGGTAGAAGATCGAGACTAATAGAGAAGAAGATATGCAAGGAAAGAGTTAGAGGACTTGAAGAATTATATAAGATATCTGATTGATATATTTTAGAAGACAAAATTATATTCCATATTAATTAGAAGTTATCTTGTAATTGTGTACTATATAAACACAGACATAGGTTTACACTATATGTGTTATCATTATCGAGAAGATCATACATTGTAACCATGCAACTCTCGTGATATTTGTTCATCACTGAAAGAGAACAGTTCCATTATAATAGAGTTTATTATATCGAATATATATGTTTTCTGTTACTTTTGTTCTAAATCGATTTGATTGTATTCTACACTGTATTCAACCCCCTTCTACAGTGTTATGTGACCTAATAGGCTCAATTATGAGTGTCAAATTCGCCATACCTCGGTGGCGGGAGCTGGAAAGCCTAACAATTGCTTTATGAATATACTTGAAGTTTATTTGTAGTTAGGATTTCTTTGATTTTCGAACCTTTGTGACAAACATTTCCCACATGATTGAGCTATGATTCTCCTATTTATGTATAGTTTCTTATCTGAGTTATTATTAAGAATTTCATTCATCTGCTTTTGTTGTCCAGTCAATCATTGCCGAATACGGTTCGCTAACTAATCCATTTCACGCCAAAATCTTAGACTTGAAATATATCATGTTAACACAATATAGCGTTGTGTGAACATTACCACACCAAAATAATTATGTATAATAGATATCCACTTCTGATTTGATGTCTCATAACAACCACGTTATTGGCATAATGATTATTCTTTGCGCGTAAATGTCCACCATTTATTGGCTTGTAATCATCTATACTCAATATATAATCCCATCTGCTATACTGGATTGTTTCACTTCTTTTAAAACACTAAAAAAAATTAGACCTTACACAAGAAGGGAGTTTGTGTATATGATTCTGATTGGAAAACTTTGTGAAAAATAATATTGTGAGGAAATAATTGGAATGGTCTATAAGTCAATAAATTATGATTGAAGAAGAAATAATGAATGATGATTCAGATATAAATGGGACAACCATATTTATACTCAAGATGGCCAGTCTTTCATACTATATGGCATACAACACATGATTAGGTGGCGTCCCACTAGACTCTTCGTCATTTCGACAAAGCATCACACCACAACACTTCTTGTCTCAATCGGAAAGTAATATTTTGAAGGAAGAATGATTTAAAAGGGATACAATAAATTTTATTTCCTTCTTGCCTCATATAACTTATCACTGAAAGAAGCTTATACATATTCAAGAATTAAGAAGAGTATACGGTGTTGTGTTACAAAATAAAATGATACCGTTAGTCACCATTTACATTGCACTTATGTATACCTTCTGGGCTCGTTCGATCAATAGATCGCAAATCCAAGTCTTATAATAACTTCGGAAAGTCCCCTGAAAATGCCTTCATAAATTGATCGATTATAATAAATTCCTACTTATTAGGTCTCGTATTTTTAACATTGTGCCTCTATGTTCGATACTTTAATAGTTCGACCATAATCGCGTTCTTACGGAATTTACAATCATAGTTTTTAATTTTTTCTATGCCGCGTAGAATAACCATTAATCATGCAACACCTCGAATCCATTGATAGTAATAATATTCTTTTTCAAAAATCTGGAAATCTCTCAATCCTCTTCAACCATACTCTGGATTCTTTGGAATCAACAAATCCTTTAAACTTTAATAATTTTATGAATTGGATAAATAATGTTTCCGCATGTTGATTCTATTGTTGATACTATTAAACAAGCTTTACAATCTTCCGCAAGAAAATTTTTCAACTCCTTCGTAATAACGGGTCCACTTGACCCTCTGAACTAACAATATTGAGTCTAAATCAACTATTCTTCCAGGTAATCAATTGCTTATAACAAACAAGATACTCAATTAGTAATTCGACAACCAAATTTTAAAACTCATTTTGTTTAAAGATCTTTTAGAAATTTTGTTAAGAAAACCTTTTTCGAAAACTTATTTAAATTTTTAAAAATTGCACATATGGTCGTCATTACTATATGAGTTGTTTGTTATTCTCATAATCCACTAATATGGTACCTAATTAAAGAAACGACCGCATAAGGGTCCATCCACTTCGGTATATCTTCTACCCCTCCATGGGTTCATTTCACATTTATTAGTCGATGAAAACTTCATTTATTGTTGCATACTATCTTATTCGTAACTCTAACTCCAATGCTAACTGTAATATCCGGGATATCGTGTGTAATTATTTTATCAATAAATGATTATTATATGATTATTATGTGATTTTTGGTAAATTATCTGTTGATTGATATTGATAAATAGCTGTATATATGTGATTAAATGTAAGTATGTTAATTTTAATATGTCCAGAATAAAATATAGATAATTATGGTATTTTTCTGATAATTTTTAGATCGTTATATGATTTTATACTGATTTACGATTTTCAATAACTATTTTTTGAATAATTACAAAATTATTATATAAAGCCGGGAATCGTCCAACCTCAACTGTTTTTACGTTTTTACAACCCGAAACTCTTCTGAAAACTCCTTCCTAACCTAATTTAGTAATTCCGGACATTTTCCATGTTTTGACTTTTTCGATCCGGATTACGGTTTGACCCATACGCGTCCCGACGTACAATTTTCGATAAGATAATTATTTCAATATATCCACCAAACCCGTATTCTCGAAAGATGGGATAATATTACATTATTTTCATACAAAGTGTTTTATAAAAAGCCCGGTTGGGATAATTATCCAGTACAAGTATTAAATCGGATCATTTTTGTAGTTATTTAGCGGCTAAGTAACTAATTTATCGATCCAAAATGATCCAACACGAACCAATATTCCATAAATATATATAGCCCTTTTATTATTTCATTTTATTCATAAAATCATAATCAATCAGTAAACATATAAGAAATACAGAGAAAAACCCTAAAAATGTTACGTTCTTGAGAATTAATCATTCAAACGAAGGCGTTATCGAACTCCGATTCGGGCGTGCAACATACCAAAACGAAACTCTTGAAACCTCTTTCTGAATCAATCATCTGTTTTTGTGCAAGAATCAAAGTATTCTTCTAATTTAATTAATTTATTTCGAATTTATTAAAGATTAAATTATGAAGATTTGTTCTTGATTTTGTTGATATGATTTGATGATTCCATCATGTAGATAATATTTTTCTGGTCAATTTTATAATATATAATAGATGATGTCAAAGATTACTGGAGCTAACAATGTCATTAACATCTCTGATCATAGTATGAAGCAAATCAAATGAACATATGATCTGAGTAGAAGATTAATGAACAATTATCTTCAGTAATCAGTTAAGCTTGGGGTCGATCCTAAGTAAGTTGTATTGTTATCTAAATTTGTATTTTGTACTTAAAACACTCAAAGTCTGTAAAAATGCAAAGGAGCCGACTGAAGTCTTTTTCCTAAATAAGTATAAAGCCTAAGGATTCTATCTGAAGAAGATCAAGAAGATTATGCCTCAGAAGAATTTTGAAGAAGCTTGGAGTTGAATAAATCTGTTTGGAGAAAAATGTTCTAAGTCAAGATCTCTATAAGTCATATATTTAATGTTATAGAGAAGTCATTCGAGAACTCCAGAATGGTTTATCGAGAAGTCATTCAAACTCCAGAGAGTACCGACGGATGAGTAATATCTACTCGATGGATAAGCAACATCCACTCGACGGATGAGCAATGTCTACTCGATAGATAAACAATGTCTACTCGACGGATAAGCCATCACTACTCGACGGATAAGCAACATCCACCGGGAGTAGAGAAGTCAAGAAAGCTACTGGAGAACTCAAGAAGATATCGACAAGCCAATTTGAAGAACTGTAGATTGGAGATATCGACAAGTCATTCCTTCAATAGAGAACTTAGAGTTATCGACAAGTCTACATTTATTCGAGAACTCAGAGATATCTACAAGTCAAAGTGAAGATATGAAGACTAGAGATCTCAACAAGCTGAAGACCTCTACAAGCCAAACTCATTACGGAGTGCTAGGGATCTCGATAAGCCTATGTACTTATCGAGATGTCAAGTGTTCTACTAAATCAAACTGGAGATCTCGAAGTACAGTCTCAAAGTACAAAATTGCAGATTCAGTTCAATATCGAAGATAAACAATCAACAAACAATCTAACATGCTGGATTGACAAGTCTACAAAAAGCAGCTTGAAGAGTGTGCAAGATCAATCGCAAAGATTAAATGACCGAGGAAGATTAAAGTAAACACGGGATACCAAAGATATGATAAGCCAGAAATGGAAGATTTGCTTTTCTATAAATGGAAATGACAAGTGACAGTTTAGAAAAGTTAATAGTATGTTTATTATCCATTGTGTAAACCAGCAGTTAACTGAGATATAAAGTTAGCACTGGTCCTTTAGTTAGATGTAACAATTTAGATCAAAATTCTTGTAACACTCTCGAGAAGAAGCTGAGCTCTTTAACTTCAAAGAGCTTAGAAATTTTGTAGCAAAAGATCTTAATTTTTAATACAAAAATTAAGTGAGTTTTGAAGATCTGTGTTCTTTATTTTCTGCAAGCTTATATTCTCCATGAACACTTTTCTATACAAGATTTGATTAACTTTGTTCAACCATTAACTTTCAATAAAAGCCTAAAATCAGAAAAAACACATTAAACCCCCCCTTCTATTTGTGATTCATTACCTAACAAGTGGTATCAGGACAAAATATGAAAGTAAACAGATTCAAGATCTTGGAAGAATGAATACACAGAAAATCAGTAGCATCAAAATTCCTACATTTGACAAAGCTAACTACACTCTTTGGAAAAAGAAAATGATGTTGTTTATCAGGATGGCCAATCCATTCTATATTTTGATCCTCAAGAATGGACCCTTCATTCCTATGTAAGAGTTGAGGAATCTATAGATGGAGACATGGTCGTACCAGCTCATTATGCTTCCAAAGATCTAGGTGAGTATTCTGACCCTGAAAAGGAGAAAGTCTCCCTGGATAGCAGCTTGCAATTAATATTGATTGCGTCACTTGAAAATGTGATGTACAACAATATTGTTAACTGTGACACTGCCAAGAAAATATGGGAGTAGATTGAAATACTCTGTGAAGGAACTGAGGAGGTTAGATCTAATCAAAGAAGGATACTGATTTCACAGTATGAGGGTTTCATGGCTAAGCCTAAGGAAAGCATTACTGAAGTGTTTGAAAGGTTCAAGAAGCTGATAAATGACTTGCAGCTTCATGACAAATACTATGAAGCTGAAGAGGTGAATCTGAAGTTCTTGCTTACTCTTCTTGACCATTTGGAACAAAAAATATCAGCAATCAGGGAAGGGAGAGAGTTGAGCAGAATAACTCTGGAAGTTCTATATGGAATTCTCAAAACCTGTAACGCCCCCAAATCTAGGGTCAAAGGATTTGGTCGTCACTATGAAACCTCAATCCAAATCAACCTGTTGAATCAAAATACAAATGCCAGTGGAAGATATTTATCATTTATGACCCCAAACTAATCCAAGACCTTTCAAGGTTACAGTTCTAGAAACAAGAATTCCCAATTCCACCAATAAATTTTTCACTTTCTTTTAAAACTCTTTTCAACCAATTCCAGTTCAATACTAAACCACTAGTATAACTTCAAAAAGAAGTATACTAGGCCGAACTATAAAATAACACAATTATAATATAATATAATGTAAACAACTTTATACAATAAAACTTACACTAGTCCGCAAATCCTGGACCAACCACCATCCAAAAGCTTCTTCTTTGCTTCCTCGAATTACGCAGCTAAACAGCGCAAGCTAATCCTCACTAGAGGTTAAATTTGAAAATAGGCAAGTATGAGCGGAAGAAATTCTCAGCAAGATCATTGAATATATATGGTCATTTTGATATAAAACTGACATCTGCAATAGCGCAGAATATTTTAAAATCATAATTGCTGAAACATAAAATTTATTAAAGAATCGGATAATTGTGTCTCACTGTATTCAAAACCCTTTTGATATTTTCGAGCGAAATGCTTCAGCAATACTTTAGATCTTAACGAGAATAAAAATCATAAAACAGTGTTTACGGAAATATCATAAACAACATTAACATTAAACAATAATTATGGAATGAATCATAAACTTTATTCAAAACCGAACTCTTGATATTAATACTCATGTTGTTGTCAGATCAAATTAGATATCAATATGAACTTTGATGCTCACAACATCCCATACTGAAGTCAACATTAATCATTTATACTAATACCACCTTTGATATTTAACAACAACCTAAATATCCACATCAAGCAGAAATTGAATTAAAACGACATCTCACCTTTTATTCAAAATAGAAACAGAAACAAAAACAGTTTGCTAAATCGTTTATTCTATGAATATCAAAAATGATATGATAATTTAGATTGTGATCATTCTCCGACGGACGTACTATCACATGCTGATCAGCCCATGTGATAGCACTGAGTCATGATTCGTAGAAACATGACCCCAAAAACATGAGTACTCAAATAAAAGGTAGTATACCTGCTTGTGGCAAAAAATGTGTCATAATATTCCATATGACACTTAGAAATAGCCCTCCGCTGGACCGTCCGTCCCGGTCACTTACGCAATTATGATCTAATCTTAAAACCTTTTATTGAGAAGGGGTCATAATAATCGACACCCAAAATAAAATTATTCCCCCATTTACTTGGGTAGGAATATTTGCAACCAATTCACTTTCTTAAAATCCAAAAGATTTATAAATTCAGTAATTTGATAAGTAAAATCACTTAACTATTCTGAACATAGAATAGCAGAAGAATACTTGCATAAACAGAATCATTTAATTCAACAATATGTAAAATATTTATTTATCTTGAACTGAGAATAGGGAAAACAATACTTGCATAAGAAGATTTAAAATAAATATCACTTGAACAATAAGTGATGATAAGGATACTTGCCTTTGGGTTTTTAGCTGTTAGTCACACTCGCAATAACACAATTATCTCAGTCTGGCATCTCAAGGCATCACCGTCTTTTACTTTGCTGAATCTCCGGTTTGCTGCTCATGTAGTGCTACACTCCAATATTCCATACTATTCAACTTTAGTCTTCATCCAATCCATCTGATCCTGATCGTCTTGAAAGACCCATGTACACACTTAATTCATATAACACGTAAGCACATAATCCACGTATCACATAATTCATATCACATATGACTCGGTTCGTCAAAAGGTTCGACTAGGTACGTTTAAAACTGAAATTAGGTCGAAAATATGATTTATCGATCAAAATCGACTCAGAATGAATCGTAAAACAAGCAACCTTTCGAAACAAAAGAATCTAGGTCTCGAAAGTATTTTTACAGAAAGCGGAATATTTTTCTGAGTCTGTATGTGTTCGTTTCGTATTAAACGGATGAGGGATTTATTTATTACGAATAAAATAAGAAGTAAACAGGAATAAATCAATTAATAATAATATTAATTGATTTTTTTAAATACCAAAATATAATTTTTAAAAGTTAAAAATAATTTTAGGAATTATTTGAATTAATAATAAATAATTATATTTTATTTAACTATTTATAAATAAAATTAATTGATTAAATGAATTAATCAATCAATTAAATCCATAAATATTTAACTAAAATAAATTATGAATAATTAAAAACAAATCTGGATTTTTTTGAAAATAATAACATAAAATAATTTTTGGGAATTTAAAAGAATTCACTTAATTATTAAATAATTAACTAACATAAAGGATTTTTGGAATTTACAAAAATAGAATTTTGATAAAAATAAAATAAAAATAAACTGCAAAAACATTTGTTTAAACAAAATTTACAGTTTAAAAGATCAAACCCGGGTCGAATGGGTCGACCAAACGGGTCACCAAGAACCCAGGTTTGTTGGGAAGAACACCGCCGGAAGTTCTGTGTTTTTCCAGAATCCGGCCGGTGAGCCCCAACTCCGGCCGAGTTCCGGTGGCTCCCTGGGAATCAAAACAGCCGGTTTCTGAACTGGTTTTTGGCTTAAATTCATTCAACTACGATCCTTGAAGCTAATGATCACCACAACTGCAACCAGCACCTTCAGAATCCTATTCCCGGCCAAAATCACCATCTTTTCCGGTGAGCTCAAGTAAAAATCCGGCCATACCCCGTTTTTGATCAGTTCAACACCAAATTCAATGAATTTAACTACAAAATTAAAGCTCAAACTATTTATAATCTATTCATATGATCTATAAACATCAAAAACACAAGAAAAATTCACAAATTTGATTTAAAAAAATTGTGAAAATGATAAACTCAAACTTAATCAATTCTTGATCAAAATCAGCAAAATAAAGTGCTAAATCATTCCTTATGATACGAGGAATATTTATCAATCATCAAAAACAACAAACAAGTACCCAAAAATCAAAAACGAATTCCAAGTTCAAGAACATAAAATCAATTTTTCACAATACTTACTCTCAGATCGTGATTTTGGTACCAATAGAACGGGCTCGAAATAAGGATCAATTTGGTATGTAGAACGTTTGATTTGGTTTCCTAGAACTCCCAGAATCATTAGATCTTTGTTCATGAAGAAATTTTACCCTAAAAAATGTTCTTGATTTTTGTTTTTAATAAAAATAAAAATGAAATAAAAGGAATTAATAGGCTATTTATATTTTCCTGAAATATTAATACCCCAAAATCAATTTAGGGTATTTTTATCCCCTGATTAAAATAATTAAGCCCCAAAATAATAATTACGGGAAATAATTTTAAAAGCGATAAAATATAAAATTTGTATCGAAATTTCCCGAAATTTGCGAATAATGCAAAGATGCAGAAATACTGGGTATTTGAAATACGGATGATTTTATAAAAATAAAAAAACATGGATTTTGTGGGGTTTGACTTCCCGGTGGGGTCCAGGTCCATTTATTTTTGAATAACAAAAACGATACCTAGATAAACAGAAAATCTTGAAAACACAAAAAATACATTCAACACACATAAAACGAGATAAAACGAATAACGCAAATAAATTCACGTCCAAATAACGGATCGATTCATATAAACACATTTTAAACACGTAACGAGTATCGCAGTGGATCATATCGGATCCAAAAATAGATTAATTAGCCGCTAAGTAACTATAAAATGATACAATTTAATACTAGATTTGGATAATTATCAAAACCGGGCTTCTTATAAAACACTTTATACAAAAATAATGTAATAATATTCCGCCTTTCGAGAATAGGGGTTTTGTTGTTATATTAAAACGTTTATCGTATCGAAAATTTTGCGCCGGGACGCGTACGGGTCAAACCGTAATCCGGATCGAAAAAGTTAAAATACGGAAAATGTCCGGAATTACCAGATTCGGTTAGGAAGGAGTTTTTTGGAAGAGTTTTGGGTTGTAAAAACTTAAAACGGTTGAAGTTGGACGATTCCCGGCTTTATAAAATAGTTTTATAATTACTCAGAAAATAATTAATAAATACATAAATTATTATAAAATCATATAACAGTCCAAAAATTACCAGAAAAATATCATAATTATCTATATTTTATTTTGGACATATAATAATTAGAATACTCACAGAATATCACATATAAACATCCAAAACATCAACTCCAATTACCAGATAATTCACTAAATTCATATAAAATCACATAAACAATTTCAAATAATAATAATAATAATATCTGAAAATATGGAATATTACAATCTACCCCCTTATAAGGATTCCGTCCTCGGAATCAGCAGAAGAGAGCACTAGGGATCTTCTAGCCAACTTTCCATTCCCAAATAACCTCAAATTTTCATAATCTCAAGTAAATCTTGTATTTCTTGTATAATAAAACTTTTACTGGAGCTTCACTATGCACCACTGTTCCATCCACATCCTTTGACCAATTCCTCAATAGAATTACTTTTACTGATTGCGAGAAAGAAGAATAGAGAGAAAGATAGAGAGAAAGAAAAGAAAGAGAGAGAGAGATAGAGAGAAAAGTAAAGAAACAGGTTGACTTCGGTATATGCCACTGATATTATAACCGCATCACAGTCCACTGTTGCTCTTGGTAATCCCATCACATAACCCTGCTTTGACTTGACCAGGATAACTCAACTTAATTTGATTGGCATACCTTCTAATGTTTGGGGTGATAAAATCATGGAATTTTAAAAAGAAAGAATTTGATACAAAAACGGGACCAAAATCTGAATTTGAGAAAAAGTATTGTTGAAATAAAAGAATAACTGAGAGATCAATATGATCAAATGAACTTGGTATTGCGTGTCCAAATTAAGACACTACTAAAGATTGTTAACCTTCTTGTATTCACAACACACACAAGCGATGGCGTCCCATCCAACTCCTATCACACAGACAGGTATATCTTGTGTCCCCTATAGTTAGGGTTGTTCAATCTCAGTCAGAATAAAAGGGCATTAGAGGAATTCAAACTCAAAAGAATAAAACTGAAAAGATTTCAAAGGTGAGATTTCTGGAGGAAATAGAATCCAGAAAACAAGATTGTGGTAAGAATTGATTAAAGGAGTGTTAGAGAATATATCCTCTAATTGATATCTCTTTTTGAGAGATGTCAAAAGAAGTTATAGAAAGAGAAGGTATTTCCAAAGTCTTAATATTTATCTTCAATTTGAACTCTTCAGTTGACTCACCATCTGATTCTAGACGCTTCTTCATGTTCCAAGGATATCGATAATCTTCATCGTCATCAAATCGTAGTAGCCTCAGAAGATTCCACAATAGAAGTTCGCAGCTGACAGGAGTTCTTATCCAGCTCAGCACAACCATCTCAAACGAATGTACATATCTTAACTTATTCATTGGTACTATATCCATTAGTCCAATAGGAACTCGATATGAGCTCAAACATCCTCACATAGCTATACACATCTCTACACACTCTCGTTTCTAGTTTACTATAACCTCAGCTCTGATACCAACCTGTAACGCCCCCAAATCCAGGGTTAAAGAATTTGGTCATCACTATGAAACCTCAATCCAAATCAACCTGTTGAATCAAAATACAAATGCCAGCGGAAGATATTTATCATTTATGACCCCAAACTAATCCAAGACCTTTCAAGGTTACAGTTCTAGAAACAAGAATTCCAAATTCCACCAATAAATTTTTCACTTTCTTTTCAAACTCTTTTCAACCAATTCCAGTTCAATACTAACCCACTAGTATAACTTCGAAAAGAAGTATACTAGGCCCAACTATAAAATAACACAATTATAATATATTATAATGTAAACAACTTTATACAATAAAACTTACACTAGTCCGCAAATCCTGGACCAACCACCATCCAAAAGCTTCTTCTTTGCTTCCTCGAATTACGCAGCTAAACAGCGCAAGCTAATCCTCACTAGAGGTTAAATTTGAAAACAGGAAAGTATTAGCGGAAGAAATGCTCAGCAAGATCATTGTAATATATATATGGCCGTTTTGATATAAAACTGACATCTACAATAACGCAGAACATTTTAAAATCATAATTGCTGAAACATAAAATTTATTAAAGAATCGAGATAATTGTTTCTCACTGTATTCAAAACCCTTTTGATATTTTCGAGCGAAATGCTTCAGCAATACTTTGGATCTTAACGAGAATAAAACTCATAAAATAGTGTTTACGGAAATATCGTAAACAACATCAACATTATACAATGTTTATGGAATGAATCATAAACTTTATTCAAAACCGAACTCTTGATATTTATACTCATGTTGTTGTCATATCAAATTAGATATCAATATGAACTTTGATACTCACAACATCCCATACTGAAGTCAACATTAATCATCTATACTGATACCACCTTCGATATTTAACAACAACCTAAATATCCACATCAAGCAGAAACTGAATTAAAACGGCATCTCACCTTTAATTCAAAACAGAAACAGAAACAGTTTGCTAAATCATTTATTCTATGAATATAAAAAATGATATGATAATTTAGATTGGGATCATTCTCCGATGGACGTACTATCACATGCTGATCAGCCCGTCTGATAGCACTGAGTCATGATTCGTAGAAACATGACCCCAAAAACACGAGTACTCTAAAAAAAGGCAATATACCTGCCTGTGGCAAAAACTGTGTCAAAATATTCCATAAGGCACTTAGAAATAGCCCTCCGCTGGACCTTCCGTCCCGGTCACTTACGCAATTATGATCCAATCTTAAAACCTTTTATTGAGAAGGGGTCATAATAATCGAGACCCGAAATAATTTTATTCCCCCATTTACTTGGGTAGGAATATTTTGAACCAAATCACTTTCTCAAAATCCAAAACATTTATAAATCCAGTAATTCGATAAGTAAAATCACTAAACTATTCTGAACATAGAGTAGTAGAAGAATACTTACATAAACAGAATCATTTAATTCAGCGATATGTAAAATATTTTTTATCTTGAACTGAGAATAGGGAAAACAATAATTGCATAAGAAGATTTAAAATAAATATCACTTGAACAATAAGTGATGATAGGGATACTTGCCTTTGGGTTTTTAGCTGTTAGTCACACTCGCAATAACACAATTATCTTAGTCTGGCATCTCAAGGCATCACCGTCTTTTACTTTCCTAAATCTCTGGTATGCTGCTCATGCAGTGCTACACTCCAATATTCCATACTATTCAACTTTAGTCTTCATCCAATCCATCTGGTCCTGATCGTCTTGAAAGACTCGTATCTATAGTCTAAACGATATTTACTCGACGAACTGCACGTCAAAACCCTAATGTCCACCCATACGATAGCCCGCATATAAAGAAGACAGTCAAATACAAGACCATTGACCCATGTACACACGTAATTCATATAACACATAAGCACATAATCCACGTATCACATAATTCATATCACATATGACTCGGTTCATCAAAAGGTTTGACTAGGTACGTTCAAAACAGAAATTGGGTCGAAAATATGATTTATTCGATCAAAATTGACTTAAAACGATTCGTAAAACAAGCGACCTTTCGAAACAAAAGAATTTGGGTCTCAAAAGTATTTTATTGAAAGCGTAATATTTTTTTGAGTCTGTACGCGTTCGTTTCGTATTAAACGGACGAACAGTTTATTTATTACGAATAAAATAAGAAGTAAACAGGAATAAATCAATTAATAATAATATTAATTGATTTTATTTAAATACCAAAATATAATTTTTAAAAGTTAAAAATATTTTTTAGGAGTTATTTGAATTAATTATGAATAATATTATTTTATTTAACTATTTATAAATAAAATTAATTGATTAAATAAATTAATCAATCAATTAAATCCATAAATAATTAACTAAAATAAATTATAAATAATTAAAAAAAATCTGGATTTTTTGAAGATAATAACATAAAATAATTTTGGGGATTTAAAAGAATTCATTTAATTATTAAATAATTAACTAAATATTTTCTGGAAATTAAAAGGATTTTTGGAATTTACAAAAATAGAATTTTGATAAAAAAAAATAAAAATAAACTGCAAAAACATTTGTTTAAACAGAATTTACAGTTTAAAAGATCAAACCCGGGTCGAATGGGTCGACCAAACGGGTCACCAAGAACCCAGGCGGGTTAGGAAGAACACCGCCGGAGTTCTGAGTTTTTTCCAGAATCCGGCCGGTGAGCCCCAACTCCGGCCGAGTACCGGTGGCTCCCTGGGAATCAAAACAGCCGGTTTCTGAACCGGTTTTTGGCTTAAATTCATTCAACTACGATCCCTGAAGCTAATGATCACCACAGCTGCAACCCAGAACCTCCAGAATCCTACTCCCGACCAAAATCACTAACTTTTCCAGCGAGCTCAAGTAAAAATCTGGCCATACCCCGTTTTTGATCAATTCAACACAAAATTCAATGATTTAACTACCAAATTAAAGCTTTAACTTTTTATAATCAATTCATATGATCTATAAACATCAAAAACACAAGAAAAATTCACAAAATCAATTTAAAAATACTGTTAAAATGATAAACTCGAACTTAATCAATTCTTGATCAAAATCAGCATAATAAAGCGCTAAATCATTCCTTATGATACCAGGAACATTTATCAATCATCAAAAATAACAAACAAGTACCCAAGAATCAAAAATGAATTCCAAGAACACAAAATTGATTTTTCACAATACTTACTCACAGATCGTGATTTTGGTACCAATTGAACAGGCTCGAAAGAAGGATCAACTTGGTATGTAGAACGTTTGATTTAGTTTTCTAGAACTCCCAGAATCATCAAATCTTTGTTTTTGAAGAAATTTTACCCCAAAAAATGTTCTTGATTTTTGTTTTTAATAAAAATAAAAATGAAATAAAAGGAATTAATAGGCTATTTATATTTTCTGAAATATTAATACCCCAAAATCAATTTAGGGTGTTTTTATCCCGTAATTAAAATAATTAAGCCCCAAAATAACAATTACAGGGAATAAGTTTAAAAGCGATAAAATATAAAATTTGTATCGAAATTTCCCGAAAATTTGCGAATAATGCAAAGATGCAGAAATACTGGGTATTTGCAATACGGATGATTTTATAAAAATAAAAAAACATGGATTTTATGGGGTTTGACGTCCCGGTGGGGTTCCTGGTCCGTTTTTTTTTGGAAAAATAGAAACGATACCTAAATAAACAGAAAATCCTGAAAATACACAAAATACATTCAACACACATAAAACGAGATAAAACGAATAATGCAAATAAACACACATTCAAATAACGGATTGATTCATATAAACACATTTTAAACACGTAACGAGTATCCCATTGGATTATATCGGATCCAAAAATAGATTACTTAGCCGCTAAGTTACTATAAAATGATACAATTTAATACTAGATTTGGATCATTATCAAAACCGGGCTTCTTATAAAACACTTTATACAAAAATAATATAATAATATTCCGCCTTTCGAGAACACAGGTTTTGTTGTTATATTAAAACAGTTTATCGAATCGAAAATTTTGCGCCGGGACGCGTACGGGTCAAACCGTAATCCGGATCGAAAAAGTTAAAACACGAAAAATGTCCAGAATTTCCAGATTAGGTTAGGAAGGAGTTTTTTGGAAGAGTTCTGGGTTGTAAAAACGTAAAACGGTTGAAGCTGGATGATTCTCGGCTTTATAAAATAGTTTTATAATTACTCAGAAAATAATTCATAAATACATAAATAATTATAAAATCATATAACAGTCCAAAAATTACCAGAAAAATATCACAATTATCTATATTTTATTTTGGACATGTAATAATTAGAATACTCACAGAATATCACATATAAACATCCAAAACATCAACTCCAATTACCAGATAATTCACTAAATTCATATAAAATCACATAAACAATTTCAAATAATAATAATAATAATATCTGAAAATATGGGATATTACAAAACCTATGAACTAGAGATGATTCAAAGGCAATCATTGAAATCTGGGCAATGACATGTTGTAGATGGTTAAAGTGCTTTAATAGTAAATGAAGGTCAAACATCTAATGATGAACCAAGATCTCATATTCCAGTTGCCTCAACAAGTGAGCAGAGAACAATTGATTCACAGGAGCAATTCATACTAGAATTGGAAAAGGATGAGTTCTATACTCTGGAAGAACTGGATGAGCTAGATCAGTCAATGGCCTATCTGGCTAGAAAATTTTCTAATATTAGAGTAAGGAAGCCAAGATACTTCAAAGGTAAAGGACAGTCCTTTAACAAAGAGAGCAGCTGGAGAGAGAAAGGGAAGTACAATTTTGATAGCAAGAGTGGTTACAAAACTGGATATGTTCACAGATCTAATATAAGGTGCTTCAGTTGTGATGAACTAGGCCACTTTGCTACAGAATGAAGGAAACCCAAGAAGGCAAAGAAAGATAAGGCTTATCTTGAACTTGAAGCAAAGTATGAAGCTCTTCTGAAAAAACAACAAAGCAAAGCTTATATTGCAGAAGGTAAAAGTTGGGATGACTCTGAAAATGATGAAGATGAAGAACTTGGAAATTATGCACTCATGGCCTTGGAGCAAGGAAAATCATCCTCATCTAAATCACTGGTACCAACTCTTACCTCCACTGATTTAAATGTGAATCAATATTAGAAAACTGTTGAAAAGATGAGCACATAAATATGTCACATTCATACAAGCATGGTTGTTGCTATTGAAGAAGTTAGAAGATTAACAAAGTTAAATGAGAAGCTTGAAAGTGAAAAACAAGAAGCTGAATTGTTGATAGTGGAGCTTGAAGCCTTGAAACAAGAAAATGGTTATCTGAAAAACAAGCTTAAGTGTGCAAATGAGATTGAGGTTGTGCTAAGAAAAAAACTAGAGAAAAGTGAAGTAAAGTTGAAGTCCTTCAAGAATGCATCTGAATTGGTTGGTCAGTACCATGAGAAAAATAAACCATGTGCAAACATTGCTATTGGTCTTGATTATGATGCCTTAAACAACAAAAAGAAAAACACTGGTGACAGAGGAAAAGCAACAAAGAGTGAAAATGTTCCAGCAATGCTGAGAAATGTTGGGTCACTTGTTTTTAAGACTTATGAAGTAAACTTCAGTGAAGAAGAATTGATCATCAAGCAAGAAATTGCAGATGAGGACAATGAAAAAGAAAAATGCAAGCTCAATTCAATCTTCTAAGGTTGAAGAAAATCTTATGGATAATCAAAGTACCAAGACTCCTATCAAAGAAACCAAGATTGAAGATGCAAGTAAGAAGAAGAAAAATAGAAATGGGAGAAAAGGGATAACCAAAAGCAATAATCTGGCCTATGTTTGCAGATGTTCCTGGAAAGAGAAAATGTGGCTCCACAAATCATATAACTCACCTTTGTAAAAAGGGTGTTGGTAAGCCAAAAGAAGGAACTTTGCAAATACAATGAAGCATATTTAATTGATCCCTACTCATTCTGTGATAAGTTTTATTGCATCCCTTGCAACTTAAAAGTGATGAAAAGTTGCCATAAACTGAGAGTAGATCTTAAGGAAACAAAAATTGAGTCTACATCAGAAAGGGAAAATGCACAACAATCATTGAACTCTATTTTATCTGAAACAAATCACTCTACTTCTGCTAAATCAGTTAACAAGAAGAAAGTACCCAACACTGCTTGGGTCACTAAACAAATCTGAATCTCATTGTGTGCAGGGAAAAATGAAGAAAGTCATATGGATAATTGACAGTGGATGTTCCAGACATATGACAGGTGATAAGGCCCTGCTATCACAAATTGAGGAGAAAGCTGGCACATTGGTAACCTTTGGAGACAACAGCAAAGGATTCACAATAGGATATGGCAAGATTGTCTCTGAAAATGTTGTCATTGATGATGTAGCACTAGTAGCTGATCTTGAGGTGAATCTTCTCAGTGTTAGCCAATTTACAGACAAAGGCTTTGAAGTTTTATTCAATAAAGAAGAATGCACCTTTATTAGAAAAAAAACTGATGAAATTGCTCTGAAAGGATCAAGGAAAGGAAGCTTGTTTGTTGCAGACTTGGACCTAACAAATAAGGATGGTATTTGTTGCTTCTACACCAAGGCATCAGAAGAATAAAGCAAGCTATGGCATAAGAAGCTGTCTCACTTGAATTTCAAGGCAATTAACAACTTAGTCAAAAATGAGTTAGTGAGAGACATGCCCAAGCTGGAGTTTGTTCAAGTTGAAGTCTGTGAAGCTTGTCAGAAATGAAAGATGAAAAGATCTAGTCACAAGTCAAAAACTGTGAATTCTATTAGTGCACCCTTGCAGCTTATTCACATAGACTTATTTGGGCCAGTAAATGTCTTATCAATTTCAAGGAACAAATATGCACTTGTGATGGTGGATGATTTCTCAAGATACACTTGGGTAGAGTTCATGTACTCTAAAGATGAAACTCCACATATCATAATTGAGCACATCAAGAAGATAGAAAAGCAGGCTGAAGATTACAATTGTGTGAAAAGACTGAGAAGTGACAATGGAACAGAATTCAGAAATGTTACATTAAGTGAATTCTGCAAAGGCAAAGGCATTGTTCAAGAATTCTCAGCTGTCCAGGACACCTCAAAATGGAGTAGTTGAGAGAAAGAACAGGATATTGGTTGAAGCTGCAAGAACAATGTTGCAAGATGCCAAGTTGCCAACAAGTTTCTGGGAAGAGGATGTCAACACTGCATGTTATACTCAGAACAGATATCTCATTAACAAGGCACATGGCAAGTCATCCTACTCAATCATGTCCAAGAGAAAGCCTACTGTAAAGCATCTTCATGTATTTGGAAGCAAGTGTTACATTTTGAAAGACAACTCTAAATTTGTGGGAAAATTTGATTCAAAGGTTTTTGAAGCAATTATTTTGGGATATTCACTGGAAAGAATAGCCTACAAAGTCTATGTGATTGATCAAAAGAAGATTATGGAAAGCACAGATGTGACCTTTGATGATGACAAGTGTCCAGGCTTGGAATGCCTTGATGATAATGAAGCTGAAGCACTAGCATTTAAAAACCTCAATATTGATAGTGAATCTGATGGAGAAGATGAAGTTAATGCACAACAAATGATGAATTAAGAATCTACTAAACAGGAAAATCATGGGAATGGAAGCTCATCTCAAACACCTGAATTTGATGGCCCAAACTCAGGGAGAGAAAGAGAGGAATGATCTACCAGTCATACCAATAATGGAGAAAATGATGAAGGCACAAATCAACAAACTCACACAAGGAAGTGGGATAGAAGTCACTTCAGAGAAGCAATTATTGGTGATTCTACTGTTGGTGTGAGGACTAGAAGTGCAACAACTAATGAGTTCCTATATCCATGTTTTCTGTCTCAAGTAGAGCCTAAGAAAATTGATGAAGCTCTGCTAGATCCTGACTGGATATCTTTCATGCAGGTAGAGCTGAATCAGTTTGAAAGAAGCAAAGTCTGGGAGTTAGTTCCTGCACCAAAGAACAGAAGCATTATTGGAACAAATTGGGTGTTCAGGAACAAAATGGATGAAATGGTATAGTTACCAGAAACAAAGCAAGGTTGGTTGCAAAAGGCTACTCACAAGAAGAAATGATTGATTATGATGAAACTTTAGCTCCTGCTGCAAGACTTGAAGCTATAAGAATTTTTCTAGCATTTGCTGCACATTCAAATTTTAAAGTGTATCAAATGGATGTCAAAAGTGCATTTCTGAATGGTGAGCTAGAAGAAGAAGTTTATGTGCAACAGCCTCCTGGCTTTGAGGATCCAAAATTACCAAATTTTGTGTATAAGTTACTCAAGGCTCTTTATGGACTAAAACAGGCACCTAGAGTTTGGTATGACACACTGTCAGATTTCCTATTGAAGCATGGTTTTACTAGAGGAACCATAGACAAGACTCTCTTCTACAAGAAACATGGTGAAGATATTATCCTAGTTCAGATCTATGTGGATGATATCGTCTTTGGTTCTACTAATGAGAAGCTGTGCCAAAGATTCTCCAAGCTTATGCAAAGTGAATATCATCTTTGGAATGGTTGATCGTTCACCTGCATCTACACCTATGTCTACTGCAATAAAGTTGGATGAAGATAAAAAGGGCAAAAGTGTAGATATCTCAAGCTACAGAGGGATGATTGAATCATTGCTTTACTTAACAGCAAGTAGACCAAACATCATGTTTGCAACATGTCTATGTGCAAGATTTAAAGCCAATCTAAAGGAATCACATTTGATGGTTGTAAAGAGGATTTTCAGATATTTGAAGGAAACTCCAAACTTGGGATTATAGTATCCTAAGGGAACTGGTTTTGAAGCTGTTGGATACACAGATGCAGATTTTATTGGATGTAGGGTTGACAAAAAGAGAACCAGTGGAAGCTGTCAATTTCTTGGACAAAGACTTGTATCTTGGTACAGCAAGAAACAACAATCTGTATCAACTGCTACAACTGAAGCTGAACACATAGCTGCATGAAGTTGTTATGCTCAAGTGCTTTGGATTAGAAATCAGCTAATGGATTATGGCCTAGTGTTACACAAAATTCTTATCATGTGTGACAATACTAGTGCTATATCTATAGTAGCTAATCCAGTTAATCATTCTAGGACAAAGCACATTGATGTGAGGTACCATTTTATAAGAGAACATGCTACTAATGGTACCATTGAGCTCATTTTTGTACCAACGGAAAAACAACTAGCTGACATTTTTACTAAACCTTTGGATGAATCAACTTTCAATAGACTTGTAAGTGAAATTGGAATGCTCAATTCTTCATCCTAAGGCAAGAACTCAGCTAATGTTTTGCAGCAGATTAATCTCCAGTAAATCAAAATTAATTTGATTAAATTGGAAATTAACTAAAGTATGAATTAGAAATATTTCAGAAATCTCTGCATATTTATTTTTCAAATTTATTTTAACTTGGAATTTTCCAAATTCTGAGTAATCTGCTTAGTTGTTAATTTATATCCTTAATATGTAAAATTAACTCAAGGCAGAATTACAATAACCAAAAGTATCTACAGAACTGAGTTCTCGATAAGTATAAATTGACTTCTCGACAAGTCATTTTAGGACTTCTCGAGTGAGTCCTCGATAAGTCAACTTACTGACTTCTCGAGTGACTTCTTGATAGGTTTAAAATGACTTATCGATAAGTCCTTATAGAGTTCTCTAATAATGTTCATTAACAGAGTTCTCTACAAGTATAATTCTTGACTTATCAATTATTCAGAACTAAGATAATTTAAATTGACAAATTATTTTGGTAAATTACTTTTGAAAAATTTATTCTAATTTTATTTTGAATTTATTCAAATAAAAGTTAGAATTAATTCAGTCCTTTTTGGACAAACTGGGCATTTATCTGACATTTCAATAAGTCATTTTTGAGTTCTCTATAAGAGTAATTTAAAATGACTTCTATATATGTACTTCACTTTTCTAAATGACTTCTCGATAGACAAATCCAAATATCTATTTTTGAGTTCTCGACAAGTCATCTACTTTTACATAAATACCCAGACTTCTCGATTATTTTAACTTGGATTTTCTCAAAATTCTAAGTAAACTGAATATTTATTAATTCATATCCTCACTATATGAAGTTAATAAATAGCATTTCAAAAGAAGCAAAAAGTATGAAAAACTGATATAATTTAATTCGTAAATTATGTTCAGTAAAATACTTTTGACATACCTTGTCTATAATTACTCTGACTTATTGACATATTTACATGCTTAATTTTATTTTACATAAGTTGGTCTAATGTAAGTAGACTAGTACTTTATATCTGATGTTTTGAGATAACTGTTAATGGTTAAATTATTTGACTATATGCTGATTGGAGAAGTTACTTTTATGTAGGGAGTACTTGTTTATTTGCATGGGGAACAATTATTCTAAATAGTGAACTAATATTCTTCAGTACTTGCATGGGGAATAGTAACTAGTCAATCCTAACTGTCAAATATGCTTATGTGATTATTACTCTTATTATCCGGGCAACTCAAGAGTCTATTGGTTTCTATCTTTACTCCCTCTATAAATTAAAACGCTTCACTCTTTATCATTCATCACTCTCCTATTCTCAACAAGCATCTAATTTCAAACTCACCTCATGTTCATCTCTCTCTCTCTCTCTCACTCAAATGGATGCCCCAGTCTTTTACAGACTTATTCATGGAGCTTACCAGCCTGTCCATCACCTAGATGAAGACCAAATTTACTTTGATCCATTCGGACTTCGTGTCCATCTCAGGGGGGTTGTTTGCAGCCCCTTTGATATTCTAAGAGAGATCTTTGATGAACTCTCATGGGATGATCAACTCAACATCCTTTTCTTTGAGATGGAAGTCTCTCCCTGAGCAGGAGAGACTACCTACACCCTAAACCCTAAAATCTAAACCCTGCTTTGGAGTTGTAGGAGAGAATCATTTCTCTTGCACACTCCATGTCTAGAGCTTACCAGCGCAGGGCAAGGAGGTTGGAAGAAGAGAAGAAGAAGTCCAAACTAGAGTAGTTAGGATTAGGATTTACTTAGTGAAATCTATGTCTTAATGTACTATGTTTCCATTATTAATGAAAATTCAAATTCTTCTCTAGCATTCTCTTGTTTATGTAATGATTACTATGTGCTTATATCTGTATTGAATATTGTCTTCTCTGCAATAATGCTTGCAACTAAAATATCTTACAATATATTCATCTAATGAACCTCCAAAAAGATATATTTGTTCAATGCATTGCAGGTCCAACAAAATCTACTCAGACAACAACATGGAATTCAGATAATCAATCCACATGTATTAGTGCTAAAACTGCAGCTAAAACATTTCAAAACCAAACTGCAGTTCACCCAGGAACAGCAACACAAACACAAACTCAAACACAATCCCACTCAGGTAACTCTAAAAAGGAACCTGTTTTACAAAAAGACAGAATCCCCAAAATGTTCTGTTGTTTTGTTGTTTGAGAAAAGAAACATGGTATCACTAACATGAAAAACTCATCAGATTTTCATGAATATCACTAATGCATTTTCATGTGCAAAACAGTCTTAACAGACTGATAGGTTTGAGGTTAGTACTCCTGAGGGGGAGCTATCTAAATCCTCTCCAATTCAATTGGAGGTTCCTCAAGAAGGAACAACTCCCCCCACAACTCTAGCAAAAGCTGCCTTAGCAGTCAAAGCTAGAAGTACAATTGCCTATGATAATGTCATAAGAAAGGCAAGCATAGCACATTCAAGTGCCAGTATGTTGCAAGACATACAAGGGTTTGAGGCTGGTGCACATGACAGTAATCCAGTCAAATCCCCTCCAATTCAATTGAAGGTTCCCACTATAAGTGGAGGACAATACACAGTCAAAACCACAGAGCAATCTGTGAGTCAAACTGTGACCCTAGTCACAGATGTTTATGAACTCACTCTTCTGATGAAATGAGTATGATTAGACCTATATGGATTTCCCCTAATCATGTGATCACAGATAAACTCTTCTCAACCACCTCTTATTTCTGAAGGTCGAACAACATTTGAGCCTTTCATGTGAGAATAAGATAAAAGATTGAAAGAAAAACAAAGAATAAGAGAGGTGGGATCCTTCCTGGAAAAAGGAGAGGTAGATGAGTGTATGGATTTAGTAATCCTTGTGAGGGAACTCTGACTCTCAAAAGTCATGAGACTAGTGCAGTGAGAAGTTGTAAGACTACTTATTCAAAAGAACAGAGAGCTTAGGACTTCTATCACTGACAGACTTTTTCTGCAGATCTATGTGAAATTTCTATTCTATTTGATAAACTCATCACCATAAATCTCACTGAAGCTTGAAGCTGCAGACAATATTCCAAATGGACAATGACATTAGTTTGAACAATGTGCATCTAGCTAGATCCTTCTTCCTGGAGATAATATAAAAAAGGGGGAGAAGATATATCTAAATGCCAAAACAACTAATGGATGTTGAATAAATCTAAATGCAACTTAAAAAAAGAAGACCAGATGGGAAGATTAGTTTCCGCATTTAGTTAAAGTTTTGACATCATCAATCAAAACTTGTGCATATTTCATAATGAACAAGTTGGGAGATATTGTAATATATATTAGATGATGTTAAAGATTACTGGAGCTGACAATGTCATTAGCATCTCTGATCATAGTATGAAGCAAATCAAATGGACATATGATCTGAGTAGAAGTATAATGAACAGTTATCTTCAGTAATCAGTTAAGCTTGGGGTCAATCCTAAGTAAGTTGTATTGTTATCTAAATTTGTATTTTGTACTTATAACACTTAAAGTCTGTAAAAATGCAAAGGAGCAGAGTGGAGTCTTTTTCCTAAAACAGTATCAAGCCTAAGGATTCTATCTGGAAGAAGATCAAGAAGATCATGCCTCAGAAGAATTTTGAAGAAGCTTGGAGTTGAATAAATCTGTCTAGAGAAAAATGTTCTAAGTGAAGATCTCTACATGTCACAGATTTAATGTTATAGAGAAGTCATTCAAGAACTCCAGAATGGCTTATCGAGAAGTCATTCAAACTCCTGAGAGTAGCGACGGATGAGCAATATCTACTTGATGGATAAGCAACATCCACTCGACGGATGAGCAACATCCACTTGATGGATAAGCAATGTCTACTCAACGGATAAGCCATCACTACTCGACGGATAAGCAACATCCACCAGGAGTAGAGAAGTCAGGAAAGCTACTCGAGAACTCAAGAAGATATCAACAAGCCAATTTGAAGAACTGTAGATTGAAGATATCGACAAGTCATTCCTTCTCTAGAGAACTCAGAGTTATCGACAAGTCTACATTTATTCAAGAACTTAGAGATATCTACAAGTAAAAGTGAAGATATGAAGACTAGAGATCTCAACAAGATGAAGACCTCTACAAGCCAAACTCATTACTGAGTGCTAGAGATCTCGATAAGCCTATGTACTTATCGAGATGTCAAGTGTTCTATTAAATCAAACTGGAGATCTCGAAGTACAGTCTCAAAGTACAAAATTGCAGATTAGTTAAATATCCAAGATAAACAATAAACAAACAATCCAACAGCTGGATTGACAAGTCTACAGAAAGCAGCTTGAAGAGTGTGCAAGATCAATGGCAAAGATTAACTGACAGAGGAAGAATAAAGTAAACACGGGATGCCAAAGATATGCTAAGCCAGAAATGGAAGATTTGCTTTTCTATAAATGGAAATGACAAGTGACAGTTTAGAAAAGTTAATAGCATGTTTATTATCCATTGTGTAAACCAGGAGTTAACTGAGATATAAAGTTAGCACTGGTCCTCTAGCTAGATGTAACAATTTAGATCAAAATTCTAGTAACACTCTCGAGAAGAAGCTGAGCTCTTTAACTTCAAAGTGCTTAAAATTTTTATAGCAAAACATCTTAATTTTTAATAGAAAAATAAAGTGAGTTTTGAAGATCCGTATTTTTTATTTTCTGCAAGCTTATATTCTCCATGAACACTTTTCTATAGAAGATTTAATTTACTTTGTTCAACCATTAACTTTCAAGAAAAACCTAAAATCAGAAAAAAAACATTCACCCCCCCTCTGTGTGTGATTCATTACCTAACAAATTTAATATATCATATAGTCAAAAATAGAGTTCAATAACATAGAGAAAATGATGTTTGATTCTGTAAAACTGAAATTAGGGTTTAAAACGATGAATGTTCTTAATCAAAATTGGGAACTTTTGATTCGTTGATGCTGGGTGTATTTGAAGGTTACATATGTGTAGATCATGAAGTTTTTACTCAATTAATGTATTCGATTGCTGTGCTAGCTGTTTGTATTGAACTCGCCGGGAAAACGCTCGTGGCGGCGTCGGAAAACTTCGGCGAAGTTTTCCGGCCAAACCACGAGTTATTTGTACGTTTTATTCGTAGACTTGGACTCCTGGAAAGAAGAGCTACGAGTCTGGAGTTTTTCAGCATTTTTTGGGAAAGGGGGACGACGGTCGGTGGTGTCGCCGCCATCGGCGCCGCCAGGTCGTCGGAGAAGACGATGAATTTGCAAGTCGGCCCCCGAAGTTTTCCATAGTTTGCGTTTTTAGTATTTTAGTTATAAAAACTTTTAAAAATTAGATTACTGTTGTAATTATTTTCAAAAACAATATTCTGTTAATTTTAAAAATCTGAAAATGTATATTTATTTATTATAAATTCAGAAAATATTTATTTAATTATTTTAAATTCAGAGAAATTGTTTTAATTATTTGTTTATTCAAAAATAAATCGAAATTATTTTATTAATTAATTTTAGTTAGTTTTTAATTATTTCAATTAATCGATTAATTAATTAATAATTTATTAATTTATTCATTTAATTATTAATTAATCTTAATTAATTTAATAATTAGATTTAATTATTTATTTTTGATTTAAAAATTCTGAAAAAATAGGTTTGAGCTTTAAAATATTATTTTAAATTATTTTTAAGGCTCGATAATTATTATAAAATTATTTTAAAGTCAGATTCGGGTGTTCGAACCCTATTATTTTGTTATAAAATGATCCGGAGAACCGTTTTAATTCCCAAAAAATGTTCAAAAATTCGTAATAAATGTCTGAAAAATCATTTTAACCCCGAATCTTCTTCGAATAATTATTTTAACTAAATACCTTACGTGCTACATGTTGTATGTGATCTGATTAATGCGTAATATGATTTTACGTGCATTGTTTGACTGTTTTATTCATAACTTTCGATCCGTACGTCGGATTTGGGTAAAACGAAGGATAGCTAGAAGCTTATAATGAATATAATGTGATGAGAAGTAGTATTGATAAGTACATGTGATGTTTAATAGAGGAAGCGAGATATATAAAAGGAAAGAAGGTAGTCAGTGAGTGGGAACCACTTGACAAGTTCTAGTAAAGTGAAAGCGAATTGATAAGACAAGTTTTTCTATTTTTCTTGATTATATTGCAAGTGTTTTGAACCCCCTTCATTATGTTGCAATTATTCCAAAAAGTAATTATCCTATATTGCAAGTACTTTGAAGTACTTAACCCAAACCCCGATTCTTATTGATCTTGAGCCATAAGCCTGATTCTTCATAAAACCATTGATTGTTGAATTCTCAAATACAAACCACACCTATACGATACTACTCCACAAGTACATATCTACCACATACTGATTCTCGATACGAGATTGCTTAACATACCAACCCTTATATCTTGTGTAATAGAAGACCAATTCTTGTAACTCTTGAACCCCTAGGTCTTTTGCTTTCTGATTCTTTCCTTGATAAAAACCCAACCTTTATGATTTCCTTGTTATTTCATGGAATTACAGATCATCCTACACTTCAAGATAAATGTGGTTTATGATTCAACTATTGATTTACATTACTTATCGTATTGTGATTCTGGAATTGGATTGTTTCTTTAAAACATGGACTAGATTCGTGCTCATAATAGGCCAATGTGTTCCTTGGATCCAGTATATTGAGCAAAACTGGGAGCCTTGCTCGGGGTTAGTGCGTGACTGATCAGCAGCCTAACCATGGTTTTTGAAATAAAAATGAATATCCAAGTCTAATCATTACTAATCAGTAAACTTAATTTCTTATATCATTTCAATTGATCATGGTTAATCTCAATTACTGTCATCGTGGCTTGATGAGCTAGTTAGCTCACTCTTGTAAATCTATTCATATTCTTTTCCAGTGAAAAAGGAAACTAGTGGTAGCGAGGATCCCCAGACAAGTGTGTGAGCTAGGTATCCAGGTTGAGGTGGAGTAAGCTAGTAGATGATGTTTGGCTTAGTTTGTGTTGATAGGTTGTAATAGAGTTTAAACTTCTGTTGTAAGATAAATAAACTGGGATTTGGTACATTTATATAATAAATAAGATTGTGGCTTATGAACATACTTTAAACTGCGTCGATCTGTGGATTATGGTTAGTAGGGTCATTTCATATATATTATTATATTCATAAACAGGTTTAAATATACTGTGTGTGTGTGTTGTGGGCCCCAAACTTCTGTCCCGGGTTTGGAGGGCGTTACGATTTGGTATCAGAGCCACAGTTTAAAGTCACTGCCACAAGCATAGATTATCGGGAATGGGTAGAGGGTTAAGATTAATATTAGGTAATAAAGAAATAGAATGTCGAGGAGTTGAGTATGACTAAATAGTAGGCTTTAGTATGATTCGTGATGAGTTTCGAGATTCTTATCTAGAAACATGATTTTCATATAGCAGCGATGGCAAATTCCTTTATTTTTATATCATCCGATTACCTGGAGCCTTCCGTCGGAGGACCGTCATCTGATCCACGTCTTGCTTTTCCGCCAATGTCAGCCATATTACCTGTTGCGACAGTTGCACCAATGCGAACTATTCTACCTCCAAGTATGAGACTACCTATTCCAGGACCTCTACCTGATGATTCTGATTCAATTAAACATTCGGCTGCGGGTGCGTCTTAGGATTTTGTTGATTCCATTATAAATCAGATTCTCTCCTTCCCTATTTGTGAACTTTTATATCTAAACATTATTTCTTTTCTTGGTGATTCTACCGGACGACTGGGGCAAATAATCTATATGCGCTGACTGTTTGTCTATGTGACAAAAGAGTCTAGTGGGACGCCATCAAATTATTTGTTGTGAACTATGCGGTACTAAGACTGGCCATCTTATGTACTTGTATGGTTGCTCTCAGTTATATCGACATTTTCTTCACTATTCCTTTTCATTCGATTTCCTTGATTTTAAAATTTCATTTGATACTCTATGACAATGAATTTCTTCATTAATCTCTAGTATGAGGTTCTTCTTTTGGGAGAGAGAAGCCCTGTAGGCACAGATTTGGGAACTACAACACGTTATCAGGACTATAGATGTCGACAGGAATGTGAGGGAATTTCGGAATGAGATTCAGGTGACCCGGAGAGTACTTGAAACTAGAACGGAAATGATGTGACAGTTGATATGTGTATAATTATATGGAATATATAAAATCAGACTTTTGGTGGGAATATAAATAAACAAGACTTGCTGACTAATGGATAGGCATGTTGTACCTTTGCCTTCAATAAAATGTTTCGTGCTTGTACCACCAAACTTTGATATATACCAGTGTCTTTCCTTTTTCCAGAATTGTCATTACCTTACTGTACATGTTTTATCTTACTACACCAGTTATGAACTCTTGTGATAACATGTACCCTTTTTCCATTAACTGTTTACATTCTGTAAAGAAGCATGCAATTTACTTAGTCTAATGATTGAAAATGTTTCCAAAAAGAGATGTTTCTGTTTTAAAAAATCTTTTCATTAAAAGAATTTGATTTAAAGGCTAAATAAGTTGTTTGATTCCTTACAGAAAATGCCTCCTAGAAGAAACACCCGTGCTACCAACCAAAATGAAGAAACCAACAACGACAACAACAATACCCAAGACAACAATAACCAGAATGTGAATCCAGGTTCCATAGACCCAACTGTAGCCCAGATTCTTCAGATCTTGGCCCAACAGACAGTCCACCTGACTCAACAACAGCAGAGGCAGACTAACCCTCAAGTAACCTTTAAGACCTTTCAGACGGTAAACCCAAAAGAGTTTAAAGGTTCTGTAGATCCGATTGAGGCAAAGGTCTGGTTGAAGGAGATTGAGAAGGCATTTGCCTTATTTAATGTGAAAGATGAGCAAAAGACTGAATTTACAAGTTACTATCTGAAGAATGAAGCCACCTACTGGTGGGAAACTGTTAAAGTGTTGGAAGGTACTGATGATGTTGCGTGGGAGAGATTTAAGGAGTTGTTTCTCGAGAAGTATTTTCCTCAATTTGTCCAGGACCAAATGGAATTGAAATTTCTGGAGTTAAAGCAGGGGAGTATGTCAGTGACAGATTACGAAAGCAAGTTTGAGAAGTTGTCCAGGTTTGTGCCATCCTATGTGGACACTGATAGGAAGAAGGCTAAGAGGTTTCCGCAAGGACTCAAGCCATGGATCCGTGGGAAGGTAGCCATATTTTAATTTGATACGTATGCGGGAGTTGTGCAGAAAGTTATGATTAGGGAGACACAAAGTGAAATGTCTCAGAAAGAGAAGGAAGGTAAGAAGAGGAAGTTTGAAGGGAGTGAAGGACAGTTTCAGGCAGAGAGGTTTCCAAATTTCAATCGGTGGAAAGGAAAGTTCCAGCCCGGAAGAAATTTCAACATACAGAATGTCGGCAATGAAGGCCAGGGTAACCGTCCAGCCACTGGGAACCGGCCAACCCAATAGAGGCCAGCTCTACCAGACTGCCAAGTCTGTGGAAAGAAACATGGTGGAGTTTGCAACAAATTGAATGTGGTCTGCTATGGATGTAATCAGAGGGGGCACTATTCAAGGGAGTGCCGTAATCAGCTAGCCAGGGAGCTAGCCAACAAGGATCAACCTATTAGGAATCAAGCAGGAAAGTTCCAGCAATTGGGTATACCTGTTTCAAGTACGGAAAGCCAGGACACATAGCAAGGGATTGCAAGGCACCAGTTCCAGTCAATAATACACTGCGAATCATGGGAGCCCCTCCAGTAGTAAATGAACCTCCCAGAGCTAGAGTTTATGACATGTGTGTGAAAGATGCTATCATGGACACAGATGTTGTGGCAGGTACGCTTGCTGTGAATTCTTTATGTGCTAAAGTGCTAGTAGATTCGGGAGCAACTCGATCATTTATTTCTCAAGATTTTTTTGATAAGTTGAATTGCCCAATTGAATTGTTAAGTGAGATTATGACGGTAGAATTAGCAAATCAGGAGCGTGTATCTGTGAAACAAGTGTGTAAGAACTGTGAGATTGAGATTTCTGGCAATAAGTTTGATGCTGACTTGATACCATTTAAGTTGGGAGAGTTTGACATTATTTTAGGAATGGACTGGCTATCTAAGCATAATGCTCAGATAGACTGTCGTAACAAGAAGGTAATTTTGAAGACGTTATACGAGAAATCGATGATGTTTAAAAGTCAGAAGCAAGCAAAGAAGTTTTTGATGATGATTCAAGGTAAGAAACTATTACGACAAGGATGCGAGCATTTCATTGCCTACGTGATAGAAAAAAGTTAGGAGCCAGCAAAAATGGAAGATATTCCTGTGGTAAATGAATTTCCAGACGTATTTCCAGACGAACTACAAGGACTTCCTCCAAATAGAGAAATTGAATTTGCAATCGTCTTAGCACCTGGAACATAACCAGTATCTAAGGCCCCGTACAGAATGGCACCTGTTGAAATGAAGGAATTGGCAAAGCAATTGCAAGAACTATTGTAGAAAGGAGTGATTTGACCTAGTGTATCCCCATGGGGTGCACCATTATTATTTGTTAAGAAGAAAGATGGAAGCATGAGGTTGTGCATCACCTATCGGGAACTCAATAAGCTTACGATTAAGAATAAGTATCCGTTACCTCGAATTTACGATTTGTTTGACCAGCTGAAAGAAGCAAACCATTTCTTTTCATCTCGTTTGTCACGGCTTTCAAGCGCGTAACAAATTCAGGGCAAAGTATTTTTCTAAGATTGATTTGAAATCTGGATATCACCAACTGAATATTAAGCCTAAAGATATACCAAAGACAGCTTTTAGAACAAGATATGGTCATTACAAATTCTTAGTGATGTCTTTTGGATTGACCAATGCCCCAACATCATTTATGGACTTGATGAAAAGAATTTCCAGGGAATATTTGGACAAGTTTTTAATTATGTTTATCGATCATATTTTGATCTATTCCAAGTCAACAAAAGATCACGCAGAACATCTAAGGACAACTTTGGAAATTATGAGAAAGAAGAAGTTGTATGCTAAGTTTTCAAAGTCTGAATTTTTGTTACAAGAAGTTCAATTTTTAGGACACGTGGTAAGCAATGAAGGAATCAAAGTGGACCCAGCGAAGATTGAAGCTATTACGAATTGGGATAGGCCAAAAAAACCAACAGAGGTAAGAAGTTTCTTGGGATTAGCGGGATATTATCGACGATTTGTTCAAGATTTCTCGAAGATTGCGACACCTTTGACAAAGCTTAGGAAGAGTGAGAAGTTTTTATGAAATGAGAAGTGCGAAGAAAGTTTTCAAGAATTAAAAAAGAGATTTATCACGACACCTATTTTTTCACTTCCAGATGATCAAGGGAATTTCGTAATTTATAGTGATGCTTCTCATAAGAGATTAGGTTGTGTTTTGATGTAGCATGATAAAGTCATTGCATACGCTTCTAGACAACTGAAACCTCATGAGCAGAAGTATCCTACTCATGACTTGGAACTAGCAGCAATAATATTCACCTTGAAGATTTGGAGACATTATCTATATGAAGAAAGATGCGAGATCTATACGGATTATAAGAGTTTGAAGTACATATTCACGCAAAAAGAGCTCAACATGAGACAGAGAAGATGGTTGGAGTTGATTAAGGACTATAATTGCACGATTAACTATCATCCAGGAAAAGCAAATGTGGTAGCTGATGCGTTAAGCAGAAAGGAAAGAATGAATGTATTGACAGTACCCGAGAAATTATACAAGGAATTTCAGAAATTGGATTTGGAATTCAGAATTTGCAAGCCTAATGAAGCGAAGATATATAGTATGACTTTTCAACCATAATTGCTTGAAAAGATAAGAAGATGCCAGGAGGAAATAATGGATAAAGATATCAATCGTTTGGTTGGAGAGGAGTTATGCACTCAGAAGGACGATGAGGGTATTCTTAGATTTTCATCTAGAATTTGGATTCCACCAGTAATAGAATTGAAGAATGAAATTCTAAAAGAAGCTCAACACTCAAGGTATTCCATCCTTCCAGGAAGTACCAAGATGTACATAGATTTAAAAGAGAATTATTGGTGGTCAGATATGAAAAGAGAAATTGCGGAATGGGTTAGCAAATGTTACACATGCTAAAGAGTTAAGGCAGAGCACCAGAGACCAAGCAGATTATTACAATCATTGGAGATTCCAGAATGGAAGTGGGAGCACATTGCTATGAATTTTATAGTTGGATTACCAAGGACGAAAGTGAACCATGATGCTATTTGTGTTATAGTGGACAAACTAACCAAATCAGCTCATTTCTTGCCTATTAATGAAAGATTTTCACTGGATAAGTTGGTTCACATTTATTTGAAGGAAATAGTAGTTCGTCATGGAGTCCCTGTGTCTATTGTATCAGATCGAGATCCACGATTCAATTCAAGATTTTGGAAAAGTTTTCAAGAATGCTTGGGAACCAGGTTGAATATGAGTACGGCTTATCATCCGCAGACGGACGGCCAAAGCGAGAGAACGATCCAAACAATTAAAGATATGTTACGTGTTTGTGCCATTGATTTCAAAGGAAATTGGGACGAGCATTTACCCTTAGTGGAATTTGCTTACAATAACAGTTATCATGCCAGTATCGGGATGCCTCCTTATGAAGCTCTTTATGGATGCAAATATCGATCACCAGCATATTGGGACGAAGATGGAGGGCGTAAAATACTTGGACCTGAATTGGTGTAGCAGACAAAAGAGGTTGTGGAAGTCATCCAGAAAAGGCTATTTGCAGCACATGATCGTCAGAGAAAATATGCGGATCAATCAAGGAAGGATATGGAATTCAAAGAAGGAGATCTAGTGTTACTGAAGGTGTCACCATGGAAAGGATTATCGAGATTCGGAAGAAAAGGAAAGATGAGTTCTAGATACGTCGGACCTTTTGAAATTTTAAAACGTTTTGGCAAGGTAGCATATGAATAAGCGTTACCCCCGCACATGGAACACATTCATGATGATTTTCACGTATCAATGTTTAAGAAGTATAATCCATATTCTAGGCATGTAATCGAGTATGAGCCGATAGAACTCCAGGCAGATTTATCGTATGTAGAGCTTCTCGAAAAGAGAGAAAAGATATTGAGAAATAAAGTTGTAAATTTAGTAAGAGTATTGTGGAGAAGCCCAAAGGTTGAAGAGTCAACCCGGGAATTAGAAAGTGATATGCGAGAAAAGTACCCTCAATTATTTACTTAGCAGATTCTGAGGACATAATCCTTTTAAGGGGGGAAGGATGTAATATCCGGGATATCGCGTGTAATTATTTTATCACTAAATGATTATTATTTGATTATTATGTGATTTCTGGTGAATTATTATTGATTGATATTAATAAATAGATGTATATATGTGATTAAATGTGAGTATGTTAATTTTAATATGTCCTAGAATAAAATATAGATAGTTATGGTATTTTTCTGGTAATTTTTAGATCGTTATATGATTTTATAATGATTTACAGATTCAATAATTATTTTCTGAATATTTACAAAATTATTTTATAACGCCTGTAATCATCCAACCTCAACCGTTTTTTCATTTTTACAACCCGAAACTCTTTCTAAAACTCCTTCCTAACCTAATTTGGTATTTTCGGACATTTTCCGTGTTTTGACTTTTTCGATCCGGATTACGGTTTGACCTATAAGCGTCCCGACATACAATTTTCGATAAGATAATTATTTTGATATATCCACAAAACCCGTATTCTCGAAAGACGAGATAATATTACATTATTTTCGTATATAGTGTTTTATAAAAAGCCCGGTTGGGATAATTATCCAGTACGGGTATTAAATCGGATCATTTTTGTAGTTACTTAGCGGCTAAGTAACTAATTTATCGATCCAAAACGATCCAACACGAACCAATATTCCATAAATATATATATAGCCCTTTTATTATTTCATTTTATTTGTAAAATCATAATCAATCCGTAAACATATAAGAAATACAGAGAAAAACCCTAAAAACGTTACGTTCTTGAGAATAAATCGTAGAAACGAAGGCGTTATTGAACTCCGATTCGGGCGTGCAACATACCAAAACAAAGCCCTCGAAAACCTCTTTTGAATCAATCATCTGTTTTTGTGCAAGAATCAAGGTATTCTTCTGATTTAATTATTTTATTTCGAATTTATTAAAGATTATATTATGAAGATTTGTTCTTGATGTTGTTGATATGATTTGATGTTTCCATCGTGTAGATAATATTTTTCAGGTCAATTTGATATATCATATGTCAAAAATAGAGTTCAATAACATAGAGAAAATGATGTTTGATTCTGTAAAACTGAAATTAGGGTTTAAAACGATGAATGTTCTTAATCAAAATTGGGAAATTTTGATTCGTTGATGTTGGGTGGATTTGAAGGTTACAGATGTGTAGATCGTGAAGTTTTGAGTCGATTAATGTATTCGATTGCTGTGCTAGCTGTTTATATTCAACTCGCCGGGAAAACGCTTGTGGCGGCGTCAGAAAACTTCGGCGAAGTTTTCCGGCCAAACCACGAGTTATTTGTACGTTTTATTCGCAGACTTGGACTCCTGAAAAGAAGATGTAATAACTCGAATTTTTGAGACCTTGTAAAACATTTAATGAATAGTTGTTGGATTTTAAACGCAGCGGGGGCATGGCAAAACACTTTTACACATACAAAATCCAAATAAAAGCATATAAATCGTGAATAAAAATTCGAGGGATCGAATCTAACCCTTTAAAATAATTCGGAGACAACGATCAGAGATCCTTAGCAGTTGCTCCTCAAGTGTGAAGCACTCCACCGGTATCCACCGAGAAAACGATGTTAAGGAGGAGGAAGAAGGTGGAGAGAATTGGGTTTTCCAAACTTTTTGGGTTTTCGGGTTTGATGTGGGTTAGAATAAAATAGGGTCTATAATAGTGTATTTATAGGCAAAATTTTTAGCTGAAATTTTCCCATAAATAATATTATTATTATCCCATTTATTATTCTCATTAATAATTAAAACACCTTTTAATTATTAATCCTTTTTCTAAACACTTTAGAAATAATTCTCTCTCTTGATTTAATTTCCAAAAATTAAATCCTTAATCAATAATATTAAGAACTTTTCTTAATTAATTTATAATCAATTAAATCTCATTTAATCAATTATTAAATTTTCCAATTAATTATTTATTTCATAAATAAATAATTATTAGCCATTATTAATTAATTCCTCCACCATTAAATCATTCTCTTTTTATGGTATGACCCTGTAGGTTCAATATTAAGCCGGTAGTAGAAATAAATAATAATAAAACTATTTTATCATTATTTATATAAATTCTCTAATTTATTAAATATGATTAATTAATTAATCACATTTATTCTACATCGTGAGTGATGCTTCTCAACATATCGCGACTATCCGGATAATATGAATTCACTGCTTAGAATACCAAGAACCTGTCAGTGAATAGTTACCGTACAATAAACTCCTTCTACCCTACAATGTCCCGATTAAATACAAGGCATGGATCTCGTGTCAAGCCTATCTAATTTAATCACTTGCTTACCATTTACTATGCGCAGTTCTATGCAAATTAGAAACTCCTTTCTAATTTCATTCACTCTGGCCAGAGATTCCTGAACTAGCATAAGTGGATCAGCCTTGAACATTCGCTTCCTTCACTGGAAGGGGTAGATCCTTTATTGATCATACACTATCTTCGTGTACAAATTCCTATACCCAGAAGAGCCCTAATAATTGTCCCTGGAGACTAAGAACTAAACCAAAGCATAGTTCAGTGTACACAAGATGACTATGATGACCTCAAGTCTAAGGATACTTGTACAACTATCACTATATGAACAACTGCTGACTACGTGAGTGAACTCCATCAGTTGTTCAGCTGTGCGAGTCATGTTCAGTGAACTTATTCCATAATAAGCACCTACATACTAGCTATAGTGTCACCACACAAATGTCTATGAGAACAGACATCCTTCATAATGAAGCAAGCATAGTATGTACCGATCTTTGCGGATTATTAATTACCAGTTAGTAATCCTATGACCAGGAACTATTTAAGTTTAGAGTTATCATCTTTTTAGGTCTCACTATTATGATCTCATCATAATCCATAAAAAGCTTTACTCTAAACTATGGTATATCTTATTTAAACACTTAAATAGATAAAGCCCGTAATAAAAATAAAACAAGTCTTTTATTAATATCAATGAAATCAAAACAGATTACATAAAGAGTTATTCCTAAATCCTAATTCATGATTGGACTTAGGACATATTCCTTTCAATCTCCCACTTGTACTAAAGCCAATCACTCTGGTATCTAATACCCATCTAGTCTTTATGACGATCAAAGTGACTTTCATAAAGTAGCTTTGTGAGTGGGTCTGCTATGTTGTTATGTGTGTCAACTCTAATTCAATACAATACAAGAAATGTTACCGCGCTCCCACTAACCCTTTTGTAGACGCATGGTTCATCTGCGTTTTTGATAAAATCAAACTCTTTGATTGTCTCATCAAAACGAATGTTCCATCTTTCGAGAAGTTTGCTTTAAACCACATATGGTTCACAGTAGCTTACACACTAGGTTTTCATTTCTCTTGGAAAGAAAACCATCTGGTTAATTGCCAGATCTCATAGTCGTAGTAAGCAGCAATTGCAAGTAAAATCCGAACTGATTTTAACAGGGCTACAGGTAAAAGGTTTCATCAAAGTCAATCCATTGCCTTTGTTTGAATCCTCTTTCCAAAAGCCTGGTCTTAAAGGTCTCCACATGGCCATCTGCTCTAATCATTCTTACGTATACCGTTTACATAGATTCCATTCCGGATTTCATGGCACTATGCCATTTCTCTGAGTCAACACTACTCATAGCCTCATTATAGGTCACAGGGTCGTCATCATCAATGATCGACAACTCATTGTCATTCTCAATGACAAGGCCATAATACCTCTCAGGTTGGCGAGACACTCTTCCTGATCTATGAATGGGCTGTTCCACAAAAGGTTGTTCAGTCAGAATAGGTGTTTCCACTTGATCCGTAGTAGTTTGTGCTTCTTGAACTTCATCAAGTTCAATTTTGCTCCCACTGTTTCCTTCAAGGATAAACTCCTTTTCCAAGAAGGTAGCATGTCTGGAGACAAACACCCGATGATCGGTGTAAAAGTAATACCCTAAAGTCTCTTTAGGATATCCCACAAAACTATATTTTACGGATCGATATTCCAGCTTATCTGGGTCAACTTTCTTGACATAAGCTAGACATCCCCAAATCTTAACGTGTTTAAGACTCGGTTTCCTTACTTTCCATATCTCATACGGAGTTTGAGGAACAGATTTGGAAGGCACCTTATTCAGTAAATATGCTGAGGTTTCCAATGCATAACCCCATAGGAATACTGGAAGATTTGCATAGCTCATCATGGACCGAAATAAGTCTAATAAAGTTCGATTTCTCCTTTCAGATACCAATCTGGAGGAGTCCACTGAGAGACTATACCATTTACTTTGAGATAATCTAGAAACACTCCATTAAAGTATTCACCACCTTGATCTAATCGAAGAATCATAATACTATGTTTGGTTGTTTCTCCACTTCATACTTATATTCTTTGAACTTTTCAAAGGCCTCAGACTTGTGTTTCACCAAACACATATCCGAATCCAGATCTATCATCAATGAAAGTAATGAAGTATGAAAATCCACCCATGGCTTGCGTAGACATTGGTCCACATACATCTGTGTGTACCATTCCTAGCAAATTTGCAGTCCTCTCTCCATGTCTACTAAATGGAGACTGCTGTGCCACTATAAAGTGAGATTTTCATCATCCCTTTTCTTTTATTAGTTTGTTCAATCTGAAATAAATTATGTCACATACATACAGACCATTATTTAAAGCACCTCGTCCATAAAGAATATTATCTCTAAGAATAGAACATTCATTATTCTCAATAATAAATGAAAATCCAGCCAAGTCTAACATGGGAATAATATTCCTCACAATCGAGGGAACAAAATAACAATTATTTAAAACAATAGTCTTGCCCGTAGGCCTATGTAAATGAAATGATTCTACATCTTCAGCAGCAACTCTTGCTCCATTTCCATCAGTAGAATCACCTCATCTTCCTCAAGAGTCCTACTTCTCCTTGGTCCCTGCAACAAATTGCAGATATGAGAACCACAGGTGGTATCTAATACCCAAGTAGAAATTTGACATATTCACTTCTATCATGAACATACCTGAATCAGAAGCGGTAGTCTCACTACCCTTCTTCTTCTTCAATTCTGCAAGGTAAACCTTGCAGTTCCTCTTCCAGTGCCCCACCTTGTTATAGTGAAAGCAAACAACTTTGCTCTTGGGGTCTTCAGCTTTTGGTGGAACCGGCATTTTCTCACCTACTTTCTTCTTCTTGGAAGAGTTCCTCTTCCTTTTCTGAGGATTGGAACCTTCACCAATTAGAAGAACAGAACTCTTCTTAGGGAGAAAATTCAATTCCGCAGTCTTCAACTTGTTGTGGAGTTCAGGCAGGCTGACATCCAACTTATTCATGTGAAAGTTCACAACAAACTTGCGAGAACTGAACTCGGAAGCGATTGCAAGACCAAGTCTTGGCTCAGCTCCCCATCCATGGCAAAACCAAGTTGTCCAAGATGTTCAATCAAATTGATCATCTTAAGTACATGGTCATTCACAGATGATCCCTCAGACATCCTACAACCGAACAGCTCCTTCGATATCTCATATCGAGCTGTCCTCCCCGCCATATCATACAACTCTTGTAGATGCATGAGGATAGTATGAGCATCCATATGCTCATATTGCTTCTGTAGCTCAATATTCATAGAAGCTAGCATGATGCATTGAGCAACATTTGCATCATCTATCCACTTATGATACACAACATGTTCATCATTATGTGCATCACTAGCAGGTTCAGTAGGCTTAGGTGAGTCAATCACGTATTTCAGCTTCTCAATCCTGAGAACAATTCTCAAGTTTCGAAGCCAGTCAGCATAATTAGGACCAGTCAATTTGTGAGCATCTAGTATGCTCCTGAGTGATAGTGCATAAGACATAACGTACAAAGTAAATCTGTAAATGATAAACACATAACAACACTTAGCAAATATTCGATTTCATTTCAAAACACTATATGAATCGGGTCTTTATTCATAAGTGGCTCCCACTAGTTTTCCTAATTTATTCAACCCCCTACGTGAAAAATTAAGCATTCATAATGCTAGTGGGAATAGGGATCCTACATTCCATTACACGACCCCGGCTGTAGCACGAACCGCCATGTAATGTTCAATAGGCAGACAACTCTTGTCAATTACATCTCATGTTATTCCCTAATCAAACTTTAGCCTCTTGAATAATTGAGTTTCGGCTGTAGCATGACAAACTCAATATTCTAAGTCAAGTCTAACCCAACATTCCGTACAGTTGAATCAGTCCCCAAAGGCCCACGGATGTAGCACGTACCGACCTTTAGATTCTTATTCAATGTACACATCTCTGTGTAATAGACAAGTATTTCTTATTTCGAAATCAAAGCCCTCGGCTGTAGCACGAACCGACAATGATTCAAAAATAAGAACTACTTTCTATCATGTTGGAAGGCTATGACCGACACAAGCCCGTTGTATCATTGGCCAATTACTACTTGATATTATTCAATTTTAGAGGGATTATATTACGTTACAATCATAATCATATTATAAAGAAATTCTTCCTTCTAAATTAAATATTTCAAATCAATAATCAATAATCAGATGATTCCCAGATCAGGTGGAGCATTGTCAAGAGGCATCACTTAATAACCCTTTCTTACAGATAGAAATCTGTTGTTGACAGAATCATCCTTTCTCTCATATTGAAAATTCATATTCAATTATGTGTTTCATAAACACAAGAATCTCATGATTGTATTCATAATATTATTATTAAGGTTATGAAACAATTTCACTATACTAGGTTGTCTAACAAACACCTTATGTTTATTTAAGTTCACCTAAATCTATCATCGCATGATAAACTAAGCATATATCACATATATCAACATGAATAAACATCAAGGTGGGCATGTTATATCATCTAGCACATTAGTCTAAGCATTATACATCTCTATGTATCACATGAAGCATTTAAAAGCAATTAAAAACAGTCAAAAATAGCTTTAAAACACTTCATGGAAATATAAACAGTTCAAAACTTTTATATAAACTAAAATTGATCACTCCATTAGATCCGTCTTGGAAAAACGAATCCAACGGTATATTGCACGCCTAAAACGGAGTTACGAAACTCCCAGAAAATCAATTTTAAAATCAACAGACGGGTTGTAACGCATTACAGGAACGCATTACAAGCCCTGTAACGCATTCCGGTGATGCGTTACACCCCTTTTAAGCCATTAAAGGGTGTAACGCATTCCGTGAATGCGCCACAGGTGTGTAACGCATTCCCGGAATGCGTTACACCCCTATATATATATATTTTTTTTATTTTCAGCCGCCGCCTGGCTCGATTAGCGTGCTTGTCAGACTGTTCCTGTTCTGTGTCTTCCGTGCAGAATTCAAACAATAGCAGACAACAGCACAGTGGAAGTACAAATAGCAGAAGTATAATATATATATATACTTACTTACAATTACATATATATATACTTATTTAATTACGAATTTTAATTGAAACAACTTCAAAAATTCATAATAAAAAATCTATACATCCTAAAATTATGAAAAAAATACCCAGACGATCTACAACACTTGTAGAACCCAGATCAACATTCAAAATTATTATGAGAAACGATTTCTCATCAGACAAAAGTAATCCATGATATAACTTGTAAAAATCATAATTAATTCATACAAGCACATAAAATTCTGAAATTTTTACCACAGATCTATATGCATACAACCTATGCTCTGATACTATTGTTGGATTTTAAACGTAGCGGGGGCATGGCAAAACACTTTTACACATACAAAATCCAAATAAAAGCATATAAATCGTGAATAAAAATTCGAGGGATCGAATCTAACCTTTTAAAATGATTCGGAGACAACGATCAGAGATCCTTAGCAGTTGCTCCTCAAGTGTGAAGCACTCCACCGGTATCCACCAAGAAAACGATGTTAAGGAGGAGGAAGAAGGTGGAGAGAATTGAGTTTTCCAAACTTTTTGGGTTTTCGGGTTTGATGTGGGTTAGAATAAAATAGGGTCTATAATAGTGTATTTATAGGCAAAATTTTCAGCTGAAATTTTCCCATAAATAATAATATTATTATCCCATTTATTATTCTCATTAATAATTAAAACACCTTTTAATTATTAATCCTTTTTCTAAACACTTTAGAAATAATTCTCTCTCTTGATTTAATTTCCAAAAATTAAATCCTTAATTAATAATATTAAGAACTTTTCTTAATTAATTTATAATCAATTAAATCTCATTTAATCAATTATTAAATTTGCCAATTAATTATTTATTTCATAAATAAATAATTATTAGCCATTATTAATTAATTCCTCCACCATTAAATCATTCTCTTTTTATAGTGTGACCCTGTAGGTTCAATATTAAGCCGGTAGTAGAAATAAATAATAATAAAACTATTTTATCATTATTTATATAAATTCTCTAATTTATTAAATATGATTAATTAATTAATCACATTTATTCTACATCGTGAGTGATGCTTCTCAACATATCGCGACTATCCAGATAATATGAATTCACTGCTTAGAATACCAAGAACCTGTTAGTGAATAGTTACCGTACAATAAACTCCTTCTACCCTACAATGTCCCGATTAAATACAAGGCATGGATCTCGTGTCAAGCCTATCTAATTTAATCACTTGCTTACCATTTACTATGCGCAGTTCTATGCAAATTAGAAACTCCTTTCTAATTTCATTCACTCTGGCCAGAGATTCTTGAACTAGCATAAGTGGATCAGCCTTGAACATTCGCTTCCTTCACTGGAAGGGGTAGATCCTTTATTGATCATACACTATCTTCGTGTACAAATTCCTATACCCAGAAGAGCCCTAATAATTTTCCCTGGAGACTAAGAACTAAACCAAAGCATAGTTCAGTGTACACAAGATGACTATGATGACCTCAAGTCTAAGGATACTTGTACAACTATCACTATGTGAACAACTGCTGACACGTGAGTGAACTCCATCAGTTGTTCAGCATTCGAGTCATGTTCAGTGAACTTATTCCATAATAAGCACCTACATACTAGCTATAGTGTCACCACACAAATGTCTATGAGAACAGACATCCTTCATAATGAAGCAAGCATAGTATGTACCGATCTTTGCGGATTATTAATTACCAGTTAGTAATCCTATGACCAGGAACTATTTAAGTTTAGAGTTATCATCTTTTTAGGTCTCACTATTATGATCTCATCATAATCCATAAAAAGCTTTACTCTAAACTATGGTATATCTTATTTAAACACTTAAATAGATAAAGCCCGTAATAAAAACAAAACAAGTCTTTTATTAATATCAATGAAATCAAAAAAGATTACATAAAGAGTTATTCCTAAATCCTAATTCATGATTGGACTTAGGACATATTCCTTTCAATAGTAACCCTGACGGGCAGGAAAACTTTTGAGTCCACACTATGTAGTACATGAGAAAATGAATTTCGGAGTTGATATTACGGTTATACGTACCAAATGAGTGTATGTAAACGCTATTAGTTTTCGAAGAAAACGAACTTTGAAAAACGACCATATTTACGACTCATCGAGGATAACGGGAATCCCAATATAATTACAAGATTAAACCCTACGGATTTATATCCAAGTATGATAATTCAAAATATAAGGAATAAATGCGAAAGGAATTACACCGCGAACCATTTACGAGGAAGTATTACGAAAACATTTAAGCGACCGAGAGAACGCGTAAATGATTAAATATACGTAACACACTAACTAACCATGGTAAGAAAGTAACCACGGTTACTTTATCAAATAGTAAGCTAAGGAAACTAAATCAAGTAGCTTCTCTTGTAAACTAGGAAGCTACTTAGATTTGTCCATGAATTTGGCAACAAAAATAAACCTAGGATTATATACTAGGAGAATATCAAATCAATATAAAGATATCACCAACAAAATTTCCAGGAAGCAACCTAGGAGCAAGCATAAAAACTCTCTCCCCCTTCTTCATTTCTTCCATTCAACTATTTTCATCAAGGCAAGGAAATCAAATTCAATTCTTCAAGTTCTAGACATGGTTAAATACTCCCATTAATTCTTAAGCTTCCTAACAAACAAACTAAGGTAATATAATTCTTTGATCTCTTTTTATCAAGGTTTGATGGGTGTAATAAAATCAAGAAAGTTGAGAATGAATAATATGAATAGTAACTCCTCTTTGGTTTCTTGATTTCAATGGTGGTTTTAGGTTCCAAAAACCATACCAAGAACTCCCAAGACTCCACCATCCTCAAGAACACATCTCAAGCTTTCAAGAAAGGTAAAAATCTTTGACCCGACTTTATTTAAGATTCAATTTCAAGATCCTTTTAATATGTAGTTATAAACCTAGTTTTAGAGGTGATATTGTTGAAATGTTGATGTTTAGCTAAGTAGATTTAAGGTTGATTGTTGTTACCTCAAGAACATGATGTTATTGAGAGGATTTAGTGTGTTGATGATGATATGATGATTGTTGGTGGTAGTATAAAGATTTAAGATGTAAACGAAACTCCGATCGTTAACATAATCTTGCTAAAACGAACAAAACGTAACTTTAAGATTGTGCAGAAAGTCCCGAAGATGTAAACTGTAGTTTCTTGAAAAATAACCATTGATTATGATAGAAAATTTTATAAGGATCTTTTAGGCGCTTGAATCGCTTGATTCCGATTTACGGATCAAACGTTATGGCCGTTTTACTAAAAGTGATTTATGCGACAAAAACTGCTAGGAATTACGAATTTTGAATATATAAAGGATCGACTTAAGAATGTTCATAAATCATGAAATTTTTACAGAGAGTAGTATTTTAAGTTTCCTAACTCCCATAAAAATTTTAAGTGAAAATAATGATTTTTCAGTTTTATAAAAATATCGGAGCCGAGACCGCGCGATTAGAAACCGTAGAATCCATAAGCGGAGCCGACGGTGAAAATGAAAATGAACCTAAGATACTTAGAAAAATGAAGCGACCATGATGTGAATAAGGACTTAAAGGAATAATAAGGGTAATATAAGTTGAGAGGGTGGATAATAAGTAGCGCATGAGTGCGAGTCGCCGTAAATTAGAACGGGACCTAACAAAACGAATTGTGTTTATGATTATAGATTTCCGAGCGGAACCTAGAGCATCCTCCACCTCGAGATAACCATGGAAGTTTACGAACCCAACTCCATTTACTGTTGTGCTGTGAAAGGATTGTTTTATTATCATTGCATAAGTACCATGTTTGCCATGATACGTAGTTATTGAATTTTTTCATGATATAGCGATGTTGTACGATAAGTATATATCGTGAAATGTTTAATTCCGCTATAAGCGTAAAGTATTATAATAAGACCGAGAGTCGGTCGGGATTTCAAGATAAAACCCCGGGAATCATTCCGGTGAAATTATAGAAAGATTACAAGTCCATAGTAGTACGTTTTAAAGGGACTCGACGTCCACTTACCAATATTAAACACCTCGAGCTTTTATTAAAACAATTTCCAAAGATCGTATTCCCTCAACTATACTTTATCATTTGGAAAAGAAATATTTATTTACTATTCATTTATTTAGGAGAAGTATTCTCCAATAAATATTTACTTCAATCTCGATTAAATATTAAAGTTATTAATGTATTAAATATAAATTAGTTGAGGAATGTTATTTTATTCTTTAAAAGTAAACTCCTTCGAGGTTTAATTATTTATAGATTATCATTTAACTATTTACTATTTATTAAAGGGTTACTTATGATTTAAAAATCGTAGAACCAGATTTAAATTACCTTCTGATTTTCAAAAATCATTCGAATAATTTCAGATCTTCGGAGAACATTATCCCGACTTATTTTGAATATAGTTTCAATAAGAAACTTTTCCCCCTTATTTAATTATCTGTTGACAACGGTCAACTCACATCCTTAGTACTTCCTCCGAAAATTTCGGAAGTACGTATGTATATATATATACATTTATATCTTAGTAAGATAAACTATGTCTATCAACAGGCAAAACGCTTGGGGAACTTCGATGTGGTTCGAGCTCTCGAGATATGATAGAATTCTTTTTAAAAAGGACAAGGGAGGGGTAGACTCTGGTACTATGTGTGCTAGATGGACTACCAAAGGTACCGCAGGCGAAGGTCCTCTGTGTACTCATGAACTCGTGAAGTATGTGTATACCTAAAAAGTGGGACACGTAGCCCGAATGCGGAAAGGGTGATAACCGGGATACGAAGGTGTCGTTCTTCTACTAGTAGAAAAGGTTACTATTATCATATTACGACTGATCATCGTATGTGGAGGCTCCAACGGGTGTCCTAATTCTTCCAATTGGAATTGTGATGTAATACCGTAACCCAATCCTAGGTGCTGAGTTTACTATTAAGGTATTCGCAGGATTAAAAATCCCCTAAAGAATTGCTTTCATACGAAGGTGTGTATCACCAAGGGAAAACTAATTTCGAATAAAACATAATTATTATATATGATGTTTTTCATAAGTTATCATACAGTCGTTTTCATACTGTACATTATTATGCTGGGCATTATAGCTCAAACTTATTTTCTTAAATTGACACAACACAACAGTGAATCAAGATGCCTACCATGAGAACCACAGCTAGGAAACGGGTAGGAAATGGCCAGATGTTCCGTAGATTGTTTGGTACTGTACCACAGGTAGTCCGAATAAGCTGGATTGGTTTTCAGTTGTTTTTAGTTCGGCTTATTTATAAGTATGACTTGTGCAAGGTAATAAACAAGAAACGTATATTTGACCGACGGACTAGCCTTACTTAAAGGTTACTCCCTGGTAAGATTTAATTACTTTTGGGTTGTAATAATTATCACTTAATGGTTGAATTACTCTAGCTATGACTGGTTCATTTTCAAGACAATAACCTGTAAGTGTGTGTGTGATAAGTGTGGGGTCGTAGAGTGTGAGTATTTATATATTGTAGTGTGAGGTATGTGGTTTGTAGTAGTTTAGATGGCGTGGCCTCCGAGATTCCTAACCCCGGATTTTGGGGTGCTACAGAAATGGTATCAGAGCCTTAGGTTATCAAATCTTGGAAACGATAGGATATAAAATACGTAGACATAGGAATAATAAAATAATCAATTAGAGCTCAAGTCGAGTTCATCGTTGGGCTACACGGGTAGTCTTGACTGTTTTTACCCTCAAGGTAATTCCGACTCTAAGTTAGTAACACCTTGCCTATTGTGTCAGGTACCAGTGGAGCCTATATGGAAGGTTGACCCTGTTAATGATGTTATAATTCCTGAGCGTGACCCAACTCCCGAGCCAGAGGACCCACCCATTGATGACTCAGATGATGACCCTACTGAGGATGTTTCGGAAGAGGAGACCGACCTTCCTATCCCCATAGCTGATGACGTTGAGATGACCCAGGGAGATGGCATAGGCTGGAGGGATGTAGAGATGTACCCTCACCCGACCATTCATTCTCCTACCCCACCCCTAAGGATTCAGAGCCCTATGCCCTATGATGATGATGATGACGAGGATGGGATATATACACCGATGTACGAGGCTTATGACATATCCTCTAGCGACCCAGACTCACCTCTACCACCTCCGACGACCATACATGTAGTTGTACATGACTGGATGGTGGCTCAGCTTAACGCTGAGATCACTGCGGCATCTGCCCGCATTGCGGAGTTACGCCAGGAATTGACAGCTGAGAGAGCCATCCGACTACGATACCTAGGGGATTTCAGAGCTGCTTCCCCAGCCATAGCCCGCAGAGAGATCGATGGGATCGAGCTCCGTACCCGGGTTCAGATGAGGATGACAGCGATTGGAGGATACATCCCTGTAGTTGATGCATAGCTGATGTTGGCAGGAGCGATGAGGAGGGTGCGTAACCTCACGCGCAGTGATAGTGACTGAGGGACTAGTGACTAGATATGGACCTTGAAGAAGGCTGGGTGACTTGTCACCAATTTTGATAGGATAGCTAGTATTAGATAGTGTTCCTAGCCTTTCAGGTTACACGACTTATGTATTTGCATTTCAGTATTCAGGGCAAGTAGTGATGTACTATAATCAGGCATGTAAGCTAGTTATTTTATCCCCCAGATATAAGTGGGAGGCCTTATGAAATATATATCTAGCAGTTATTAAGAAATTGATGTCCATATTATTGCACTTTATAAAAACATGCTAGATAATAAATGACATGCTTACACCTGAATAATTAATCCAATTATAAAATATTGCAACTATATTGACAAATTTTCATTATAAGAACAATGCCACCCCGTAGAAGGGGAACCAGGGCACAGCCCGCAGAATCTGTTAACGAACAACGTAATGAACCTGACCCTGTAGTGAATGAAGACAGTGAAGAGGATCTAGACTATAATGAATATGATGAAGAAGATTATGTAGAAGAAGAGGCTGAGGATACCCATCAGGGAGGGAACCCCATGAATGAATTTATGGAACTGTTAAGAGCAAATCTGAATCAACAGCCTATTCCACCACAACCACATATTGTCCAACAGACTACAGCCACTACCTTTAGGGCCTTCAAATCTCTCAAACCCCCAGAGTTTCTAGGATCTGCCGACCCCATTGAAGCACGGGCCTGGCTCAAAGAGATAGAAAAGTCCTTCGAGATACTAGGTATAGAGGAACGACACAAGACCATTTTCGCTTCTTACATGTTAAAAGGAGAAGCTAATTACTGGTAGGAGTCCAAACGAAACCTAGAGACTGATGCTGTGATCCCATGGGATAGATTTACCCGACTGTTCTTAGACAAGTATTTCCCTAGGTTTATGGAGACCTAGATGGAGATTAAATTTCTGGAGTTGAAACAGGATAAGATGACTGTGGCAGAATATGAGGCCAAGTTTATTGAGTTATCAAGATTTGTGTCTGAGTTTGTGAATACCGAAGAAAAGAGAGCGTGAAGGTTTTAGCTTGGTCTAAAATGGTGGATCCAAAACCGAGTGGCGGTGTTAGAACTGACAGACTATGCCACCTTAGTACAGAAAGCCTTAATTATTGAAGCTGGCAGTGAGCAAAGTGTGAAGGAAAAGGAAAATAGGAAGAGGAAGATAGGAAGCCAAGGCGGAGGAGGAGGAGTAGAAACTGGGAACAGGAGCCTTCCAAGCAGGTTCGTCAGGGGAGCGGTGTCCCAACCTGCACGAGGCCCCAGATTCAGAAAGGCCCCGAATGAGAGTATTTTCCAGGGCGGCGGACAATCTAGGGCAACGTTTCATAGCCAACCCCGTGCCCCAATACCCGAATGTCAGACATATGGGAGAAGACACCTTGGAGTGTGTATCCAGGCGAGAGCCCCTCTAAAATGTTACAGGTGTGACCAAATCAGACACCTTGCCAACAACTGCACCCGACCCAATGTGAAGAGTTTCCAATGTAGGAAGGTAGGACACATGAGAAAGGATTGTCCGACATTGAAACCCCCAGCCTCAGGGATGAGCAGAGCTGCATCCAACCGACCTCCAGCTGCTAGGACCATCAATATGACCGTTCAAGATGCTGTCCGAAATATTGACGTGATAGCAGGTACCCTTTTGTTAAATTCCGAACATGCAAATGTCCTATTTGATTCTGGAGCAACCAAGTCATTTATATCTCAAGATTTTGCTAAAAGTTAAAACTTAACACCGTACCCTTACGCGAGGTATTACAAGTGGAAATAGCAAACAAAGAAACAATTCCTGTGAATCAAGTACACCTTAAGTGCAAGTTGAAATTAGAAGGGAAGATCTTCGAGGTTGACCTAATCCCATTTGCGTTAGGAGAATTTGATGTAATCTTAGGAATGGATTGGTTATCCAGTAATGGAGCGCAAATAGATTGTGAACAGAAGAGGGTAAAGATAAGAGTGCATAATGGGAAAGAAGTAGTGTGGCGCCCTCCAAACCCGGGTCAGAAGTTTGGGGTCCACAACACAAAATATAAACCTGTATATGAAATATTATTTGCAATGACCCCGCTTTACATAAACACGGATCGTAACAGGTTAAAGTATAAAAACAAGCCATAACCTTAACTTTTATTACAACGTACCAAATCCCAACTAATTTAACTTACAACTGATAATGAAATTATTCTTACAATCTTACTATCTCACTACCGTAGAAAGCTCCTGCTAGCTCGATCCAACTCAATCTGGAATCCTAGCTCGTACATTGAACTGGGAAACCTCGCTATCAACCATATCCTTCTTAACTGTAAAATATATAAAAAGATTCACAAGAGTGAGCTAACTAGCTCAGCAAGTCATAATAGCTTATAATAACTGAGGTTAAACAATGATCAAACGAGATGATTCAAAGGAATCAAGTTTCTTGTTAAACAATCAATAGAATTGGATATTCATTTTAAGTTTTTAAAACCAAGGTTAGGCTGCTGATCAGTCACACACTAACCCCAAGCAAAGCACATAACACTGATCTAACTACTGGATCCAAGGCACACATTGGCCTAACTTGACCATTGATATGGTCTGACCACGAATCTGGTCCACATAAAGAAAACTATCCAATTCTAAAGCAATTCACTATGATAAACAATAGAATTCAACAAAACCAGATCATAATCAATAGCAATAAAATATTTGTATAAGAGCATGGTGAAAATTCAAGGGTATCAAAAGGGTATATCAAATTATATAAAAGAAGTGGCCTCCAGCCTGTAGGATAATCGGGTATTAGATGGATAACGTTTTTACAAGGTTTTAGCACTTTGATATCACAAAGTATGGTTAAGTATAAAAGTTTCTGTATGTTTAAACAATTTTGTTCCAGTGTTTGGTATATGATGGTTATATATTTGTGGGGTAGTATCGTATTTGTGTGGTTTATTATCTGGTAAATCAACAAGAAATGGTTTATAAGGAATAAGGCTTGCGGTTCAAAGATCAAATAACGTGGCTCAGGTTCAGGGCTGAAGGATTCAAAGTATTTACAATATAAAATATAGCTATTTTTAATACTTAACAATATATTACGAGAAAATTTAGAAATATTTGCATTATATCTCAAAAAAGGTTTGGAAGTACTTGCCTTATCACAATCGATTCCAATTTCACTTGTATTCATCAAATGACTCTCTTCAACAACCACTTGTCTACTTTTCCTATGCCTCGATTCTACTTTCTGATCACTTACTGTACTTTCTACATGTCGATTCCATTTTATGATTACCTGCTTCCCTTTAGTACGCCTTGCTTACTCTGCTAGGCATCATAAGTATCTATCAATATTTAACTTATACGATTCTATTCGACATATACTTCTATCTACCCTTCGTTTCACCCAAATCCGGTTAACGGATTGAAAGTTACGCTATAAACGAGTAATCACCGAATATATAGACCGACAGTCAACCAGCAAGTCACATATAACACATAACATAAATAATCAATGACATATCATTTATAAAGAAGTCTCTGGTCATAAACAGGCTTTCGGGTAATTAAAATGATTTTTAAAACATTTTTCGGAATTAAAACGGGTCGTTGGATCAGTTTAAGAGTAATAAACAGGGTTCGGCTTGCCAATTCTGGCGTCAAAACAATTTTATAATAATTATCGAGCCTTGAAAACAATTTAAAATAATATTTTAAAGCTCGAAACTATTTTTCGGAATTTTTAAATCATTTTTAAATAATTAAATCTAATTAAATAATTAATTAAAATCAATTAATAATTATTTAAATCAATTAATCAATTAATTTTTGAATTAATTGACCGATTAATCAATTAAAAATTAACTGAAATTAGTTAACTAATTAATTCAGATTTATTTTTGAATTAAAATAATAATTTTTAGAATTTTCAGAAATTAAAAAAGAATTTTTATAATAAAAATAAATAGGAAATATGATTTTTGATTATTTTTAAAACAGGAATCCAAAATTTGCAAACTCTGGAAACCTGGGGGACTAAACTTCATCGCTTTTAAAACTACAGGTATCAAACTGCAATTTTTCCAGCCCTCGCCGAAAAACAATCGGGGTTCGCCGGAGAACTCGCCTCCGGCATCCTCCCACCACCATCACCTCTAGATTAGCCCTACACTTCACAAGGAACACAACCATGCAATCAAATCATTCCAATAACCCCAGACTTGGCCGGAAATTGGCCAAGAACATCGCCGGTTTCCGGCGAAACATCGAAAATTTAAAAACACAACTCCCTTCGATTCACTAATCCTCTGTTAACGAGCTATATACCAATCGATTGCAAATTTCATAAGGAACACAACCCACTATAAATCAAAAGCTAATAACCCCTAATTCAAAAAGCCTTAAATTTCAATTAAGAACATTCATACGGGTTATAAACCCTAATTTTAATATTCGAAAATCAAACTCAATTTTGAACATGTTATTGAACTCCAAATCAGTCATATAATATATCAAAATCATCAGGAGAACAAGCTCTACAACATGCAAGCATCAAATCATTCAAACAATCAACCGAACAAAAATTCATATTTTTAATCAAAATATTTTGAAAATAAATAAAAAATATATAAAATCAACCTTTGATTCTGCAGTAAAACGAGTCCTGGAATCTGAAAGTACTCCTTGAGACCTTCGATTTGGTTACTCCAACTCTCCAAACAGATTTCACTAACACCTTCAAATTGTGGTTTCATTTTTAGAATGGTTTATGAATATATGAATATCTTCTGGAAATTTATATAATTACTGAATGCAAATGATTTTTGATACGAAATAAAATACGGTAAAGGCTATTTATAATTCCGGAAAATTAGTATCCTGTTGGATCATTCCGGATATGAAATGGTACGTTTATTTATAAAAATTGATCTAAACGGTACCGATTTTCGGGATAATTATTCAAATCAGTACAATTTGTACTGCGGTCTTGGTCTCAGCGTCTGGTTACACGTATTACGAGGTAATAATTGTGATAGTTTAATAAAAAGATCATGTTTATCGAAAATATGAGTTTTATTGATTTACCGAAACGAATAATGTATCGAAAATGTTGCGCCGGGACCCGCGCAGGACAAACCGTACGCCAGATCGAAAAAGTCGAAACATGGAAAATGCTGGGAATATTGCAATAAGGGTAGGAAGGAGTTCTCAGAAAAGTTTCGGGTTATATAAACGTAAAAACGGATGACGTCGGTTGGTTCCCGATTTCATAAAATAGTTTTTAAATACTCGGAAAAAGATTTTATAAAATTCATATATTTCCTATAAAATCATAAATCATCATAAAAATAAATAGAAAGATATGAAAATTATCTATATTTTATTTTGGACATATAAAAATTAAAATACTCAATTAATATTATTTTTAAACATCCAAACACATTTAACACTTAACAAATAATTCACAGAATAGATACTGAACACATATAATAATTATTTATTAGAAAAAAAAAAAATTACACGATATATCCCGGATACTACATCCTTCCCCCTTAAAAGGATTATGTCTTCAGAATCTCCTAAGAAAACAAATGAGGGTACTTTTCTCTCATATCACTTTCTAACTCCCAGGTTGACTCTTCAACCTTTGGGTTTCTCCACAATACTCTTACTAACTTTACCACTTTATTCCTCAATACCTTCTCTCTTTCCTCTAGAATCTCTATCGGACTTTCTACATATGAAAAATCTGTCTGAAGCTCTATTGGCTCATATTCTATTACATGCCTGGAGTCTGGATTATACTTCTTAAGCATCGATACATGAAATACATTATAAATATGCTCCATGTGCGGAGGTAACATCAATTCTTAAGTTATTTGCCAACGCGCTTTAAAATCTCAAAAGGTCCGACATATCTTGGGCTCGATTTCCCTTCTTTGAATTCCATATTTTTCCTTGATTGATCAGCATACTTCCTTTGGCGATCTTGTGCTGCTATCAATCTTTTCTGGCTAACTTTAACAACTTCCTTTGTCTGCTGCACTAATTCAGGTCCAAGTATTTTGCTTTCTCCTACTTCATCCCAATACACTGAAGATCTACATTTGCGTCCATAAAGGGCTTCGTAGGGTGGCATCCCAATAATGACGTGATAACTGTTGTTGTAAGCAAATTCTACCAGAGGTAAATGCTTGTTTCAACTTCCTTTGAAATTAATAGCACGAACACGTAACATGTCTTCAATTGTCTGGATCGTTCTTTCACTCTAGCCGTCCGTCTGTGGATGGTAAGCCGTACTCATATTCAGTTACGTTCCCAAACATTCTTGAAAACTCCTCCAAAATATTGAATTAAATCTTGGATCTCGATCGGATATGATGGACACAAGAACTCCATGACGAACTACGATTTCTTTTAAGTACATATAAACTGACTTTTCCAGTAAAATCTTCCATTTATAGACAGAAAATGAGCTGACTTGGTAAGTCTATCCACTATAACCCAAATGGCATCATGATTAGATTTTGTCCTTGGTAACCCAACTATGAAATCCATGGCGATATGCTTCCACCTCCATTCTGGAACCTCCAATGGCTGTAGCAACCCACTTGGTCTCTGATGCTCTACTTTAACTTTTTGACATATATAACATCTGCTAATTCATTCCGCAATTTCCCTTTTCATATCTGGCCATCAAAAATTTTCCTTTAAATCTCTACACATCTTGGTACTCTCTGAATGGATTGAATACCTTGAATTATGAGCTTTCTGTAAAATTTCATTCTTCAATTCCGTCACCGGTGGAATCCAAATTCTAGAAGAAAACCTAAGAATACCTTGATCGTCCTTTTTGTGTGCACAATTCTTCACCTACCAAACAATTTATATCCTGATCCATTACCTCTTCCTGACACTTCCTTATCTTCTCTTAACAACTCCGACTGAAAAGTCATACTATACATTCTTACTCCTTTTGGATCATGAACCCTGACTTCCAATTCTAACTTCTAGAATTCCATAGATAATTCTTCTGATACAGTCTCTATGTTCATCCTCTCTCCTTCTTACTTATCTCTTGCCACTAAATTTACTTTTCCTCGGAAGTTCATACTTCAAAATCTTATGGTCCGTATAGATCTTACATCTTTCTCCATACATATCGTATTTCCCAATCTCCCAAAGCGAATATTATTATTGCTAGTCCCAAATTATGAGTAGGATACTTCTGCTCATAAGGTTTCGGTTGTCTGGATGCATATACAATACTTTATTGTGCCGCATCGACACACATCCGATTCTCTTATGAGAAGTATTATTATGAACTATCAAATCTCCTTAATATTTTTCAATTGATAAAATAGGTGCCGTAACCATTCTCTCATTTAACTTTGCAAAACTTTCTTCACTCTTCTCCACTGTATAAAAACTTCTTGCTTTTCCTGATTAGCTTCGTCAAAGGTACTGCAACTTTTAAGAAATCTTGAACAAATTTCCAATAATAACTGGCTAATAATAAAAATTCTTACTTTTGATGGTGCTTTTGATCTTTCTTTATTCATACTATCTTTAAATTTTTCTGCTGAATCCCTTTTTGTCTCCTCCTCACTGACTATCTATGCTAAGAATTATACTTCCTGCCATTAAAGTTTTCATCTAGTAAACTTTTCGTACCACTTCTTTCTTCTTTAACTCCTCAGCTATCATTTTATAGGTTTCATGGTCCTTCTTAAGTAACACAAGTATATCTTATCCAAATTCCTTCTTCAAGATTCTACTCATCAAATTTAAATACAACCGGTATATCAGTTCATCCAACTAACATTTCTAGGATTTTATACAACAGTACCGAGTTCTAAAAATTATCTTTGATATGTCCATAAGTTCAATCTTCACTTGGTAATATACCCAGTCTTAAATCAATCTTATGAAAATACTTTGCTTCCTTCATTTGATCAAACAAATCATTGGTGAGGTAACAGATATCTGCTCTTGAGAGTAACCATATTGAGCTTTCTCTAGTCGACACATAATCTCACACTTCCATTTTTCTTATTAACAAATCGTGCCGGTGCACTTTAGGGGTATGCTAAGTCCAGTTGCTTTCTCTTCTAATTATCTCCTGCGTTTGCTCTGGTAACTCCTTTATTTTATCTGGTGCTATTCCGTGCAGGGCTTTGGACACTAGCTTCATTTCAGGTGCTAAATCAATCATAAACTCATTTTCTTTTCCTAAAAGAAATATTGGTAACTTTTCTGGAAACATATCTTGAGACTGTACAATCTTCAAGTTCAGTTTGCTTCTGACTCTTATTTATAATCGCCATAACACTTATATTTTGGTCACGGTAATCTTAAATCATTATTAACAAGTGCTTCACCCTCCTTTGTCCTCTAAACTTCTTCATGTTCTTGTTTGGCGTCTTCAGAACTATCTTCCATCACGAAGGTCTACCTAAGCATCACACTTGAATAGTTAATCCATTTCTTAGAATAATATCAAATCCTCTTATCTCAAATGATATCAATTCTTCACAACTTATTGCTAGAAATATCGATTCCGCCATTGGTACTTACTTATTCAATAATTGCATGTTCTTAACTTGCTAGTCCATTAGTCATAATCTTATCAATTCGACAGGGTAATTCATCTTATCAACAAAACCTTGAGAGATATACGATCAAGTTACTCCCGCTTCTTTCAATATTTTAACGCATACGGTATCCGCAATAATCATCCATGTCATCATATCCATATTCTAAATAACATATTTCTTAGGAAGTCGCAAATTCTCGTTCTTGGAGACGTATTCCTTATTGAAGTAGATCCCTTTAACTCCTAGTGCATCCCTGGTTAGGGCTAGTGATTTGCAATTCTCGTCCTATGCCTTTGTTTCCTTTCCATGCATGAGAGGTAGATGGGACTTTGCCCGCTTGGTGTATAATACGTTGACTTTTAATTAAAAATCCCTCGCCAACGAACAACTATACAATGAAATAACTAGAAGGATTCACAATTTTAATAAACTTAGAGTTGAAAAGAAAGAAGAAGCAATGATTTGAATATGAATGAGACAACCACATTGGTACTTAAGATGGCCAGGCTTTCATACCGTATGGCATACAACACATGATTAGGTGGCGTCCCACCCGACTCTTCATTATTCCGACAAAGTGTCTCATCATAACACTGTTTGTCCCAATCAGAAAGGAAAACTTGAGGGAAATAATTAAATTTGAAAGGAATGCAAAATCCTCTGTTTTGATATTATCAAAAAGAATTTATTAAGAAAAGGAGTTCATACATTTTTAGGAATTAAAAAGGAATATACGCTGTAATATTGAGGACAAGAATGATACCATTGTTCACCATCCACATTTGACTTGTATTCATCTTTCGAACTTGCTCGATCATTTCCCAATTGTGCCATATAACAACTTTAGAAAGTATGCTGAAATGCCTTCACAACTAAGAATTATGGTAGATTCTGACTTGTTAAGTCTTGCGTCTATAACATCGCACCTACACGTATAATACTTTAACAATTTGATCATACTGGTGTTCTTATCAGATAACCTTAAGTTTCCTCTTTTTAATTTAGGATAACCATGAATCATTTATCATAACGACCCTTTTATTAATATTCTTCTTTTAGAAAAGTCTAGAAATCTTTCCAATCTTCTTCGATCATGCTCAGGCTTCCGTTAAATCAATGAATTCCTTAAACTCTGATAATCCCATTAATTGGTTAAATAGTTACTCCGTACGCTGGTTCTGTTGTCAATCTTATCAAACGATACTTGCACCTCACTGTTAGGAATAATCAACTTCTTCCTAATCGCAGGCTACCTCAGTTCTCCGAATTAGCAATACTAAATCTGAAACAACATTCTTTCAGGTAATCCGGGTCTTTTAACAAACAAGAAACTCAAGTAAAAACTTGACAACCAATGTTTAAAATTTATTTTATTCCAAAAAGGTTTTTTTAAGGGAAAAATCTTTTTCAAAAAGTTGTTAAAAATGTTGAAAATCACACATCTAGTTATCCTTACTATATGAGTTGGTTGTTGTCCTTCCTATAACCAGATATCAAATTAAAGAAATGATCACACATAGGTACATTCACTTCCATTTATCTCCTCTCCTTCATTGGGTCTATTACTTTCCTTAATCGATGAAAACTTCAGTTGTCGTTACATATTATCTTATTCGTTGCTTCATTTCAAAGCTTCCATACTGGTAGTACTCCCATCATCATCTAATTCTACAAAAAATTCTAGATTTATACTTTTCTCTCTAACTCTTTCAAAATTCCTCTAGTCCATTCCACAACTAATCAAGGGTGGTCTATTCACTAGTGGCCCTATTTAATCTGATAGAAGCCATCCTCCGAAACACGTAAATCTTCTTTCTAAACTCCTTCTTTCATTTATTAATATCTCATGTACTCACTATTTACTATAGCTATCGTATCCTTTCTCATAAATACTGTTGTTTCATAAGACAGATTTTTAAACTGAGGATATAGAACATGGTGTAGAGTAAACTGAAAAGATACATTCATAGTTGAATGTTCAGAAGAACAAGAATAAGCAAATGAAGGTTCTTGAATAGGTAGTCGCATATCAAGAGGTGATAGAATAGCGTAGAATAACTTGGAGAGGCGCAACTGTCATAACAGAAGGTAATACCTTTAATACTGATGGAGGAATAAGGCGCAAATCGAATCTGGGAGGAGATGACGATCCTTGAATGGAAAGCTCCAAATGATCAGATGATATAGGGAAATCAAGATTTGCCATTACTGTTGCCTAGATATCACGTTGCTGGTAAAGAATCCCGAATCGCAACACGAACCGTGCCGGAGACCTACTATACAGTCGTACTCAACCTCACGATGACTTATCTTTCTACTTCCTATTCCTAATCTTAACCCTCTACCCAATACCGACAATCTAGGCTTGTTTCAGTGACTTATAACGTGTAGCTCTGATACCAACCTGTGGTGCCCTCCAAACCCGGGTCAGAAATTTGGGGTCCACAACACAAAATATAAACCTGTATATGAAATATTATTTGTAATGACCCTGCTTTACATAACCACGGATCGCAACAGGTTAAAGTATAAAAACAAGCCATAATCTTAACTTTTATTACAACGTACAAAATCCCAACTAATTTAACTTACAACTGATAATGAAATTATTCTTACAATCTTACTATCTCACTACCGTAGAAAGCTTCTGCTAGCTCGATCTAACTCAATCTGGAATCCTAGCTCGTACATTGAACTGGGAAACCTCACTATCAACCATATCCTTCTTAACTATAAAATATATAAAAATATTCACAAGAGTGAGCTAACTAGCTCAGCAAGTCATAATAGCTTATAATAACTGAGGTTAAACAATGATCAAATGAGATGATTGAAAGGAATCAAGTTTCTTGTTATACAATCAATATAATTGGATATTCATTTTAAGTTTTTAAAACCAAGGTTAGGGTGCTGATCAGTCACGCACTAACCCCGAGCAAAGCACACAGCACTGCTCTAACTACTGGATCCAAGGCACACATTGGCCTAACTTGACCATTGATATGGTCTGACCATGAATCTGGTCCACATAAAGAAAACTATCCAATTCTAAAGCAATTCACTATGATAAACAATAGAATTCAACAAAACCAGATCATAATCAATAACAATAAAACATTTGTATAAGAGCATGGTGAAAATTCAAGGGTATCAAAAGGGTATGTCAAAGTATATAAAAGAAGTGGCCTCCAGCATGTAGGATAATCGGATATTAGATGGATAATGTTTTTACAAGGTTTTAGTACTTTGATATCACAAGGTATGGTTGAGTATAAAAGTTTCTGTATGTTTAAACAATTTTGTTCCAGTGTTTGGTATATGATGGTTATATATATGTGGGGTAGTATCGTATTTGTGTGGTTTATTATCTGGTAAATCAACAAGAAATGGTTTACAAGGAATAAAGCTTGCGGCTCAAAGATCAAATGATGTGGCTCAGGTTCAGGGCTGAAGGATTCAAAGCATTTATAATATAAAACAGAGCTATTTTGAATACTTAACAATATGTTACGAGAAAATTTAGAAATATTTGCATTATATCTCGAAAAAGGCTTGGAAGTACTTGCCTTATCACAATCAATTCCAATTTCACTTGTATTCGTCAAATGACTCTCTTCAACAACCACTTGTCTACTTTTCCTATGCCTCGATTCTACTTTCTGATCACTTGCTGTATTTTCTACATTTCGATTCCATTTTCTGATCACCTGCTTCCCTTTACTACGCCTTGCTTACTCTGCTAGGCATCATAAGTATCTATCAATATTTAACTCATACAATTCTATTCAACATATACTTCTATCTACCCTTCGTTTCACCCAAATTCGATTAACGGATTGAAAGTTACGCTATAAATGAGTAATCACCGAACATATAGACCGACAGTCAACCAGCAAGTCACATATAACACATAACACGTCAAATAATCAATGACATATCATTTATAAAGAAGTCTCGGGTCATAAACAGGCTTTCGGGTATTTAAAATGATTTTTAAAACATTTTTCGGAATTAAAACGGGTCGTTGGATCAGTTTCGGAGTAATAAACAGGGTTCGGCTGGCCAATTCTGGCTTCAAAATAATTTTATAATAATTATCGAGCCTTGAAAACAATTTAAAATAATATTTTAAAGCACCAAACTATTTTTCAGAATTTTTAAATCATTTTTAAATAACTAAATCTAATTAAATAATTAATTAAAATCAATTAATATTTAATTAAATCAATTAATCAATTAATTTTTGAATTAATTGACCAATTAATCAATTAAAAATTAACTGAAATTAATTAACTAATTAATTCAGATTTATTTTTGAATTAAAAATAATTTTTGGAATTAAAATAATAATTTTTGCAATTTTCAGAAATTAGAAACGAATTTTTATAATAAAAATAAATAGGAAATATGATTTTTGATTATTTTTAAAACAGGAATCCAAAATTTGCAAACTCTGGAAACCTGGGGGACTAAACTTCATCGTTTTTAAAACTACAGGTACTAAACTGCAATTTTTCCAGCCCTCGGCGGAAAACAATCGGGGTTCGCCGGAGAACTCGCCTCCGGCATCCTCCCACCACCATCACCTCCAGATTACCTCTACACTTCACAAGGAACACAACCATGCAATCAAATCATTCCAATAACCCAGACTTGGCCGGAAATTGGCCAAGAACATCGTCGGTTTCCGGAGAAACATCGAAAATTTAAAAACACAACTCCCTTCGATTCACTAATCCTCTGTTAATGAGCTATAAACCAATCGATTGCAAATTTCATAAGGAACACAACCCACTATAAATCAACAGCTAATAACCCCTAATTCAAAAACCCTAAATTTCAATTAAGAACATTCATACGGGTTATAAACCCTAATTTTAATATTCGAAAATCAAACTCAATTTTGAACATGTTATTGAACTCCAAATCAGTCATATAATATATCAAAATCATCAGGAGAACAAGCTCTACAACATGCAAGCATCAAATCATTCAAACAATCAACCGAACAAAAATTCATATTTTTAATCAAAATAATTCAAAAATAAATAAAAATATATAAAATCAACCTTTGATTCTGCAGTAAAACGAGTCCTGGAATCTGAAAGTACTCCTTGAGACCTTCGATTTGGTTACTCCAACTTTCCAAACGGATTTCACTAACACCTTGAAATTGTGGTTTGATTTTCAGAAAGGTTTATGAATATATGAATTTCCTCTGGAAATTTATATAATTACTGACTGCAAATGATTTTTGATACGAAATAAAATACGGTAAAGGCTATTTATAATTACGGAAAATTAGTATCTCGTTGGATCATTCCGGATATGAAATGGTACGTTTATTTATAAAAACTGATCCAAACGGTACCAGGTTTTCGGGATAATTATCCAAATCAGTACAATTTGTACTGCGGTCTTGGTCTCAGCGCCTGGTTACACATATTACGAGGTGATAATTGTGATAGTTTAATAAAAAGATCCCGTTTAACGAAAATAAGAGTTTTATTGATTTACCGAAACGAATAATGTATCGAAAATATTGCGCCGGGACCCGCGCAGGACAAACCGTACGCCGGATCGAAAAAGTCGAAACATGGAAAATGCTCGGAATATTGCAATAAGGTTAGGAAGGAGTTCTCAGAAAAGTTTCGGGTTATAAAAACGTAAAAACGGATGACGTCGGTTGGTTTCCGATTTCATAAAATAGTTTTTAAATACTCGGAAAAAGATTTTATAAAATCCATATATTTCCTATAAAATCATAAATCATCATAAAAATAAATAGGAAGATATGAAAATTATCTATATTTTATTGTGGACATATAAAAATTAAAATACTCAATTAATATTATTTTTAAACATCCAAACACATTTAACACTTAACAAATAGTTCACAGAATAGATACTGAACACATATAATAATTATTTATTAGCAAAAAAATAACTACACGATATATCCAGGATACTACAAGTAGTGTTTAGAGGTCAACGACAGAACCATAAATTTATGACCATGCTACAGGCAAAAAGGTTATTAAGGAAAGGTAACGAGGCCTATTTGACTTTTGTGGTAGATACCAAGAAGGGAGTCCCTAATATACAGTACATACCTATAGTGAACGAATTCGAGGTTGTGTTTCCAGAGAACTTACCAGGGTTGCCACCTGACAGGGAAATAGAATTCGCTATAGAATTAGCACCAGGAACGATACTAGTATCCAAGGCCCCATATAGGCTAGCCCCAGTTGAGATGAAGGAACTAGCTTCTCAACTGCAAGAGTTTTTTGACAATGGAATGATAAGACCCAGTGTGTCGCCATGGGGAGCGAGAGTACTATTCGTAAAGAAAAAGTACGGCAGTATGAGATTATGCATAGACTATCGAGAATTGAATAAGCTGGCTATTAAGAATAGGTACCCTCTCCCCAGGATTGATGACCTATTCGACCAACTCAATGGAGCTGTACCTTTTTTTCAAAATAGATTTAAGAACAGGATGTTAGGTCACACACACTGTAGAAGGGGGTTGAATACAGTGTTTACTATAATCAAATCGAATATAAGAACTCAAGTAATAGAATACAGATTTTATTCAACACAATAAACTCTGTTACAATATAAAACTGTCCTCTCTTAGTGATGAACAAATTATCACGAGAGCTGCTAGGGTTATATTGAATAATAACTTCGATTAAGATAACACATATAGTGTAAACCCTATGCCTGTGTTTATATACTACACAGTTACAAGATAATGTTCTAATTGATATGGAATATAATTCTGCTTCCTAAAATATATCAACTAGTTATCTTTTCTTCCAAGTATTCTATTCTTCATAGAATTCTTTCTTCATGCATATTTCTTTCTGTCTAAGTCTCGATCTTCTTTCCTTTCAATCAGTCGCCTGCCTTATATAGAAAGTCTCCTTAAGTCCTGATATTATCTCCTGATAAATATCTTCTGATAACTTAAGTTCCGATAACTTAAGTTCTGATATCTTAAGTTATGTCTTAAGTATAAGTGCTGATTTCCAGTTAAGTACTGATTTGTCCTGTTAAGTAAGATCTGAAAACCAAACACAAATCATATTACACATGACATCACAAATATATCTAACAATCTCCCCCAACTTGTAAATTAGCATAATATACAAGTTCAATAGATATTTGATGATGTCAAAAACATTAAGTACAAATGCATAAGAATTTGACTAGATTACTATAACTTATAGTCCTTTCAGCTTTACCATCTTTAACTTCTGATAACAGCTTCAGTCTGTATACACTTCAGAATTTAAGCAGTTGTAGATCTTTGACTTGGCTTCAATTTCTGATCTCTTTGATATCAGGAGTTGTTCTGAGGTAGTTCTTCAAAAGACATCTCTCAGCATATTCAAGTTCATTGACCATCCTCCTTTTAGCATTTATCAATTCAGCTGTATCTTCACCAGTTTGAAAAATAGCTGCTCTGAGATCATTTATCTTAGCCTTTCTTATCTCCTGATCTAGTCTGATCAGATGTGCCTTGTCAGACTCTAAATTGAATTCCACGGCCTTATAACCCAGAAAAGTAGTTATGATCTTAGCAGAGTTAGGCTTTATTTTGAAAATATCACCTTTGTGATCTCTGTACTTCGGACAATATGTGCTGTCAGACTTTACAGAATAAAGCTTCTTCTGTCTTTGAATTTGTGACTTTAAATAACCGGACAACACTATCTGTTAATCTGTCTTTCATTTGAAGTAGGAATAGAACATGTTCCAGTTCTTCAAAATACTTCAGTGGTATAGCATTCTACCTGATATGGTATACCCTTCCATCTGTCATAAAATATAACAAGATATGTTCTTTCAAAAAGGTATGGTAAACCATTTGTATAGGTTCAAGTCGATTCAATCTTTCAGGAGTTGCTCCAACACCTGGTTCACTTAAGGAAGTTGGATCATTGGTAGGGTTACGTACTCTTCTTTCATCAGAACTACCCAATCCAGATTTATCTCTTGCTTCCTTTCCTGTAACAACTCTTGCTTCAAAACCACTTGTTGCAGTCTCCAAAGATTAATTCTGTTTAGCTTTGGTGAATCCTGGTAGGAGTATCTTTGAAGATTTAACATGAGCAATGTCAGAGGTTTCCTTTTCCTTATCTTCTGATATCAAGTCAACTTGAGCTATGTCAGAGGTTGCTTGCTTCACTGTCATATCAGAACTTACTACATCTTGATTCTGAACAACATGAGCCATGTCAGAGGTTGTTTGAAAAATCTTCTTTGAAATCAGAGTAAGACTAGCATCTTCTTCAGTTATTTCTTCATCCATGACTGGCATATAAACCTGTACAGGTTCATTAACTTTTTCTTTGCCCTTGGACCTTGGATTAATTTCCACTTGTGATTTGGCTTTGGTTGCCTCAGAATTTGTTCTTTCCTTTATCACAATACCCTTAGGCTTTGGAAATTTCTTTTTAACAACAGAAGCTTTAGATTTTGTCTTGACACCTTCTGCTTTGAGTCTAGCTTCTCTTTCCTTTAGACTCTCAAAGTCCAATCCTGGATTTTCTTTAAGAAATAATTGCTTTGAAATTTCTTCATCAAGTTCCAGATGTTCACCGGAACTTATCCTTTTATGAGTATCAGAACTTATTCTTCTCCCAGTATCGGAACTTGTTCCTTGACTTGTAATTCTAGCTTTACTTGATGAAAATCCTTTGCCTTGACCTTGACCTCTACCCTTATCAGGGTTTCCCTGGTCATTATTTCCATCATCCTTTCCCTTCAGTGTCTGAATAGATTTGCATTTGGACTTAATCACTTTCTCCCACTTTTTGGCAACAGCAGGTAAAAGAAGAGAGACAAGCAATTCCACTGAGGATTGGATCTCATTGAGTTGAGTTTGCTGAGAAGCTTGATTATTTAGAATTTCATCAATATGAGTTTGTTGCTTCTCCTGAGTTTTCTCAATGTAGGCAATTATGTCAAAGGCTGACTTGAAAAATCTGTTCTTTTCAAGTTTCACATTCATATCTTGCTAGATCAAGGTTTCTTGAATTTTATTCACCTTGGCATGAGTTGTTGAGTGTTGACCCTGAAGGTTCCTAGTACTCAATGCAGTATCTCTCAGCTGTGCCTTGAAATCATCATTTAACATCATTTCATCAGCTTTTGCCAGATGCTCACCAAGAATCTTTTCAGAAGGAACAAAACTAACTGTGTTCCATTCCTTAGTCCACTCCTTTCCTCTAGGAGTTTCACTCCAAGGTACCGGTGCTTCCCCTCTAACAAACTTCTTGACTAAATCAGCTTTGTTAACTGTTTGTTGAGGTGCATGTCCAGATGGACCAGCTGCATCAGCATCTAAATTAGCAGCAGCTACACCAGTAGTTTCCTCATTGGCAGCATCAGAACTTCCAGATCCTGCAGTATCAGCATCCTCTGATAAAATAACAGTATGTGAGGCTATAGAGGCTTCAACATCATCCTCTAAATTCTGATCTGCAGCTAGGTTCTGATCAACATCCAAAATTGATGTTGTTGGTGGAGTGAGTCGAATTGATGGAGCTTCCAAGTACAAAACCTCAGGCACAATCAAGTTATGAATATCAATTTCAGCACTTGTACCTGGTTCTTCAGTATGTACTGGATCAACTATAGGTGACATAGGAGGTGTAGGTATTCTGTCTTGAGCAATTTCTGGTTGTGCAGAAGGAAGTGATTCAATAACAATTGGTTTCGTTGAGATCAAAGATTCCTGATCCCCCTCCTTAGCTGCTTCCACTACATCCTCTGAATCCGACTCAACTATGTCCCTGTGAGCTCTCTGTTTCTTCAATTTCTTCAAAGGTGGAGACACTGTAGGAGCTTTATCATCAGAATTTAACTTTCTAAGCCTTTTGAGGGGCCTAGAACTCCCAGTTACAGTATCTTTCTGAGAAGAAACCTTCTCAGCTTCTATAACAACATGTTCTGATATGGGAACCTGTTCCTCAGTTGTTACCTCAAATCAACATAATTTAATCAAAACATTCATCACAAAATAAAATTAAAAATCGATGAAGTAAAGATTAATAAATTGCAATTAAACTTGCATAGTCACATAATTTGAGAAACAAACAACAAATCTTGCAATTAAAGAAAATTTCATTGATAAATCAGATGATTACATTTCATGAAATTTTTCAATTACATGCAAAAATTACAAGATAGTCCAATTCTACGATTCTTAACATCAACAGCCTTAGTCCTAGTCAAAAAAGCCTGACAAAGCTGATGGTCAAGAGAAATGGATGGATGACAATTAATTCTTCTTCCTACTTTTAACAAAGAGAACAGCAAGACAAATGATTTGCTCCTGCTGTTTAAGAATACGAACATGAGCTTCTCTTTGGAAAGACAACAGATCATTTTTAATATTCTCTAGAAGTTGAATCCAGATGACAAATGGAATGTTGTTGATAGGATATGAAATCGGAATTCCATTTCAAAAAATAGTCACAGTTTCTGTGCCATAACAGTAATACCAACTAAAATGTGTTACTAAGGGACGCGAGGAATGTGTAACAATTACAAGTAAAAATGATGACCCCTCGACTCCCTAGACTGATGTGTAATAATAACAGTTAGTAAAGGATCTAAAGCCAGAGTTAATGGGCATGGGATATAATAACAATTACTGTGCGCATGCAGTTTTTCAAGACATACACGCTAACCACTAACCCATAATGATTATGACTGTTTTATCTCACATAAAGCGATATTCTGTAAAAATATTATCGTTCAAGTAATGACCAAAAATAAACCAAGTAAATAAATACTGCCACGTCAGCATCAGAACTTGATTATTATCAGGATTTAAAAGTCATCAGAATACGGCTTCTTAACTCGAAAAGTGAATGTTTATTCATGTAATTCTTCACACAAATACTGATATGGTTACATCAGAACTTAATCATCAGAACTTCCATCAGAACTTGTCCTCAGAATTTATGCAATCTGACACATAAACTGTTCATCTAAAATAACATTTATTACCACAGTAATTTTCATTATTCATATGGAGTGTAAGTGTGTGCATTAAGCTAAATATTAGACAAAAAGTAAAGTCTGATTCACTTCAGTACATCTTAGAAATAAGGCATAACTAAGAACTTTGCTCAACATCTGTCATTATTCTGAACCTACTATTGAATGAGTTCATGCATGAGTCCACCTCAACTGTTTTGTGCTCATTTTATGCATCTTTTGAAATTCCTTTTTACAATGGCTTCTCAGTGTAAGTGAGTCATGACTGCTTATCAGTATTTATGCTATTGTCAGAGTATTTCTCTAGTAATCATAGAGTGTGAAAAGTCACCAAGAATTTATTTTTTTTGCTTTTCTAATGCATATTACTTAATACCAGCAATGCACTTGGGTCTTCCCTTCAACATTTTTACTCTAGATCTCAAAGGAGTACCTGATTTTTATTTCTTTTCTTTTCTTTTTCCTTTTCATAAGTGAGGCTTATCAGTACTTAGTACATCTATCAGATTTACTAACATCAGAGCTTAACAGATAAGAAGCACTATTCTAGTTTTTGACTTAATAATAAGATACACAAAGTAAACTTCAAATAAGCTCAATATCAGAATTTTCTTGTGTTAAATGATTTCCACATAAACAATTACTTCAAACATGGGATCTTTAGTATATTAAAGACTACTAGGTCAGCATCTAGCACAGTTATCCTCATTGGATTGAATAGTCACAGAAATATTCATATCACTATCAGAGTTTAGAATTCACATCAGACAACAATCAACACTTAAGCAAATTTCAATTTAAGCACATAATACACAAAGATAGTAATATCTGTAAATACTGATCATAAAGTCTGATGTATCAGAACATAAACTAAGCAGATTTAGAGAAAGAACCTGAAACCATTCCAAGTTCATTTACCAATCTTGTAAAAGTAGCTTCACACAGTGGTTTTGTGAAGATATCTGCTAGTTGTTGATCTGTTGGAACAAAATGCAATTCCACTGTACCTTCATCCACATGTTCCCTTATGAAGTGGTATCTAATACTGATGTGCTTTGTCATTGAGTGTTGAACTGGATTACCTGTCATAGCAATAATACTTTGATTATCACAGTAAATAGGGATTTTAGAAAATTCTAACCCATAATCCAGTAACTGATTCTTCATCCAAAGAATCTGTGTACAACAGCTTCCTGCAGTAATGTATTTTGTTTTTGCAGTTGATGTAGAAATTGACTTTTGTTTCTTGCTAAACCAAGAAACCAATCTGTCTCCATGAAATTGGCAGCTTCCACTTGTGCTTTCCTGTCCATTTTGCATCCTGAAAAATCTGCATCTGAGTAACCTATTAGCTTAAAGTCTGATTCTCTAGGATACCACAATCCCAGATCAGTTTTACCCTTAAGGTACTTGAAAATTCTTTTCACAGCTGTTAAGTGAGGTTCTCTTGGATCTGCTTGAAATCTTGCACAAAGACAGGTAGCATACATGTTATCAGGTCTACTTGCAGTTAGATAGAGTAGTGAACCAATCATACCTTTGTAATCAGTAATATCTACTGATTTACCAGTATCCTTATCCAACTTTGTTGCAGTGGCCATAGGAGTGGATGCACTTGAACAATCTTGCATTCCAAACTTTTTCAACAAATTTCTGGTGTACTTAGATTGACAAATAAAAGTTCCTTCTTCATTCTGCTTGACTTGAAGGCCCAAAAAATAGTTAAGTTCTCCCATCATACTCATTTGATATCTTGACTGCATCAGCTTGGCAAATTTCTTACAAAGTCTGTCATTTGTAGAACTAAAAATGATATCATCAACATATATTAGCACCAAATGTAAGTCCTTTCAATGGTTGAGATAGAATAAGGTTTTGTCAATAGTCCCTCTGTTAAACACACTTTCTAGAAGAAACTGAGCTAAAGTCTCATACCATGCTCTTGGAGCTTGCTTAAGGCCATAAAGTGCTTTATCAAGCCTGTAGACATGATTGGGAAATTTGGGATCTACAAAGCCTGGAGGTTGTTCAACATATACCTCTTCTTCCAATTATCCATTGAGAAAAGCACTTTTCACATCCATTTGAAAGACTGTAAACTTCTTGTGAGTAGCATAAGCCAAAAATATTCTTACGGCTTCCAATCTAGCAACTGGTGTAAATGTTTCATCATAATCAATTCCCTCCTGATGAGAGTATCCTTTTGCAACCAGCCTTGCTTTATTCCTTGTAATTATGCTATCACTGTCAGTTTTGATTCTGAACACCCACTTTGTACCAACAACAGATCTGTTCTTTAGTCTTGGCACTAGGGTCCAGACTTTATTTCTTTCAAATTCATTTAACTCTTCTTGCATTGCTTGCACCTAATTAGCATCTTGAAGAGCTTCTTCCACTTTCTTTGGTTCAGTCTGAGATAGAAAAGAATGATAGAGACATTCATTTGATGTAGTTGTTCTAGTTCTGACACCTGTATCAGGATTTCCAATAATTAAGTCAGGTGTATGTGCTTTAGTCCACTTCCTTGCAGATGGAAGGTTATCTCTAGAACTGGATGCTCCCCCATAATCCATGCTGTCTCCATCAACATTTTCTGATGCTCCCCCTGAAATTATGCTCTCTGAGTTGGATCCTTCAGAATTTGAGTTTCCAGAAATATCAGAACACGAGTTTCCAAAATTATCAGAACTTGCCATCAGAACTTGAAGAGCCTGTTGTAGGTTCTGATGCTTCTTAATATGTGGTTGTATCTTCATTATGCTCCCCCTGCACAGGTGCATCAGAGTTCTGATAAGATCAGAGTTTAAATAACATCAGAGTTTAATCCATAGAGTTTGTAGTATCAGGATTTAGACTGTCAGGATTTACAGAATCAAAATTTAACACTTCATTTTCGAATCTCAGCTGATCATGATCATTGAAATCTTCAAGTCCAATAATCTTCTTATCATCAAAAGAGACATTGATAGATTTCATGACAACCCTTGTTCTTAAATTGTAGACTCTGAAGGCTTTTGTGGAAAGTGGATATCCAACAAAAATTCTTTCATCAGCTTTTAGATCAAATTTGGATAGCTGTTCAGGATGAGTCTTAGGAACAAAATACTTGCATCCAAATACATGAAAATACTTAAGATTTGGCTTCTTTTTCTTCACCATCTCATATGGTGTCTTTCCATGCTTGTTAATGAGTGTAGCATTCTGAGTAAAACAAGCAGTGTGCACAGCTTCAGCACAAAATTAGGTTGGCAACTTTGCTTCATCAAGCATAATTCGTGCAGCTTCAATAAGAGTTCTATTCTTTCTTTCAACAACTCCATTTTTATGTGGAGTTCCAGGAGCAGAAAATTCATGCTTTATTCCATGGTCTTTGCAGAACTCTTCCATGATCAAATTCTTGAACTCAGTGCCATTATGACTTCTTATGATTTTCACAGAGTCTTTGACCAATTTATCCAGTTGCTTGACATGATCAATCAAGATAGATGCAGTTTCACTTTTTGTGTGCAAGAAATACACCCATGTGTATCTGGTGAACTCATCCACTATGACCATAGTATATTTCTTTTTTGCAATAGACATGACATTCACTGGACCAAATAGATCAATATGTAGTAGGTGATAATGCTCAAGAATTGATGATTCAGTTTTGCTCTTGAATGAAGATTTTCTTTGTTTTGCCTTCTGACATAAATCACAAAGGCCATCAGGAGCAAATACTGATTTTGGCAGTCCTCACACAAGATCTTTCTTGACTAGTTCATTTATATTGTTAAAATTTAAATGAGAGAGTTTCTTGTGCCAATCCCATCTTTCTTCAATTGATGCTCTACTCAACAGACAGATTGCAAAATCATCAGTACTTGTTGAAAGCTTGGCTTCATAAATGTTACCATGCCTGTATCCCTTCAGAACAACTTTTCCTGTAGATTTGCTTACAACTTCACAGTGTTCTTCAAAGAAATCCACATGATAACCTATGTCACAGATTTGACTCACACTAAGCAGATTGTGTTTAAGTCCTGATACCAGAGCTACTTTTTCAATGATGACATTCCCAAGATTGATATTGCCATATCCCAGAGTTTTTCCAATGTTGCCATCTCCATAAGAAACACCTGGGCTAGCTTTCTCCACAAAGTCTGATAGCAGGGCTTTATTTCAAGTCATGTGTCCTGAACATCCACTATCCAGAACTAGGATGTTCTTCATGTTACCCTGCAATCACAAAGACCACTAATGATTAGTTTTAAGGACCCAGACTTGCTTGAATCCTTTTGCCTTATTAAGTTTGTTAACATTTGCAGCGGATTTAGCATCAGAGTTTATGTTAACAGTTTTCTTATCAGAATTTGCAATATCAGACTTTGCATCAGAACTTACACTAGAAGGAATAATGCTAACTTTCTTTATAGAAGATTTTATTTGATAATAATCATAGTACAAACTATGATATTCCTTACAAGTATAAATGGAATGCCATAAACTACCACAATGAAAAGAAGGATTTTGTGGCTTATATCTAACAGGCTGACTCTTAACTCCTGACTTTGAGGGTAAGGAGTTTATGTTCTTATTCTTCCTGCAAAAAGAAGCCAGATGGTTAGAATTTCCACAGTTATGACATGTTTTTCTAGGAGCATTAAGAACAGGCTTATAATTGTTACTTTTGTTCACACCTTCCTTTCCATTCCTATTTTTCCTTGGTGGCTTTACCTTGTTTACATTTTTACCCTATTTCAGCTTATGCTTAAGCTGCTTCTTAGTTATTAAGCCTATGTTAACTTCAGTTGGCTTACCCTATTTAGGTTTTTCAGAAGTTAATTTCTCCTTAACTTCTGATTTCTCAATATCAGTCTTTGCAGTTACAAACTTAACAGGATTTACCTTAGGTTTTTGTTTAACAACTATAGGCTCAGTTTCTACAGTTCCCTTACTGTTCTTATCATCTCCATAACCTAAGCCCTCTTTCCAGTTTCCACTACTAAGAATATCCTGAGTTGCTTTACCAGAGTGAGTCCAAGTCCTGATAATCTCTTTTTCCTTTTCTAACTCAGTTTTTAGAGATTCATTCATTTTTAGCACTTCATCCCTAACATAAAAGGCATCATCTCTATCTTTCTGAGTTTAATGGAACATGACTAACTCTTTTTCTAAATAATCATTCCTCTTTTTATAAGCAAGATTTTCAGAAGTTAATCTTTCACATGTTATAGTTTGATCTTTATAGCTAATGAACATGGTTTTAAGATATCTTCTCAACTCAGTAATATCATCAGTATGAAAGGCATAAGTAGTTTGAGGTATCTTTAAGTCAGCAGTATCAGAACTGTTATCATCATTTGCCATCAAGGCATAGTTTTCCTCATCCTCAGAATCTGAAGCATCTGACCAGCTTTTCTTCTTTGTGACAAGAGCCTTGCCTTTGTCACTCTTCCCTTTTCTGCAATCAGGAGATATGTGTCCTTTCTCACCATAGTTGTAGCATTTAACATTTGAGTAATCTCCTTTGTCAGACTTTCCTCCTTTTTCTTCAGATTTTCTGAAACCTTTCTTATCAGGACTTGCACCTTTCCTGGAAAACTTCTTTCCTCTCCTGAATTTCCTGTATGTAATCTTTGTGATTCCTTTCACCATAAGAGCACACAGCTTCATCATCTCTTCATCAGGGTCCATCTCAGGTATACTTTCAGTTTCTGAGTCATCATCACTATCAGAACTTGATGACTCAGTATCAGACTTTATGATGAGAGCTTTTCCCTTGCCTTTCTTTGAGGCAGCAACTTTGGGACTTTCCTCCTCAGCCACAAAGGTAACTGTCCTTGACTTTCTTCCATTCCTCTTGCTTCTTTATTCCATCTCAAGTTCATGAGTCTTGAGCATCCCATAAATTTCATCAAGAATTGTTTCATAAAGATTATAGTTGTCTCTTATTATTGTGGCCTTCAAATCCCATCTTTCAAGAAGAGCTAACAGGAATTTAAGATTTGAATCTTCAATATCATACTCTTTGTCAACTAGTGACAAATCATTCATGAGTTTGACAAATCTGTCATATAAATCAGTTAATGACTCATCAGGCTTTGAGTTAAAGTGCTCATATTCTTGAGTGAGTATAGTCTTCATGTTCTTATTGATTGAATCAGTTCCCTGACACCTTATTTCCAAAGCATCCCATGTCTCTTTTGCAGTCTTGCATTGAATTACCCTGTTTGACATGACATTATCAATGGCACTATGCAGCAAGTATCTTACCTTTGCATCCTTTGCAATCGATGAGATATCTTTAGCAGTGTAATCACTTTTCTCCTTTGGTACAAACTATGTTGGCTGACCTACAACTTCCACAGAGAGTTTGGTTGGCATATGTGGTCCTTCATTAATCCTGTCGAGATATTCTGGATCTGTAGCTTCCAGAAACATAGCCATCTTCACTTTCCATATGGAATACTCAGAAGGTTTCAATATGGGAACTCTTATAGTCTCATATCGACTATGGGTTATGGTTTTTGGAGGTTCTTCAGTTTTAGTGGGCTTGGTTGGAGTTTGTTCTTCAGACATGATTGTTTTTAGATCTTAAACTGTATGTGTGTTAACAGATCTTCTCTGATACAACTTGTTAGGTCACACACACTGTAGAAGGGGGTTGATTACAGTGTTTACTACAATCAAATCGAATATAAAAACTCAAGTAACAGAACAAAGATTTTATTCAACACAATAAAACTCTGTTATAATATGGAACTGTCCTCTCTCAGTGATAAACAAATTATCACGAGAGCTGCTAGGGTTATATTGAATAATAACTTCGATTAAGATAACACATATAGTGTAAACCCTATGTCTGTGTTTATATATTACACAGTTACAAGATAATGTTCTAATTGATATGGAATATAGTTCTGCTTCCTAAAATACATCAACTAGTTATCTTTTTTCCAAGTATTCTATTCTTCATAGAATTCTTTCTTCATGCATATTTCTTTCTATCTTAGTCTCGATTTTCTTTCCTTTCAATCAGCCGCCTGCCTTATCTGAAAGTCTCCTTAAGTCCTGATATTATCTCCTGATAAATATCTTCTGATAACTTAAGTTCTGATATCTTAAGTTATGTCTTCAGTATAAGTGCTGATTTCCAGTTAAGTACTGATTTGTCCTGTTAAGTAAGATCTGAAAACTAAACATAAATCATATTACACATGACATAACAAATATATCTAACACAGCATATCACCAATTAAAAATCAAACCTGAGGATATACTGAAGACTGCTTTTCGCACTAGGTATGGGCACTATGAGTTCTTAGTCATGTCGTTTGGGCTAACCAATGCACCCACAACCTTTATGGATTTGATTAATAGAGTGTTCAAAAAGTACCTAGATATATGCGTGATAGTTTTTATAGATGATATTCTGATCTAATCAAAGACAGAGAAAGAACATGCAGAACATTTGACGATAGACTTAGAAATCTTGAGGAATGAGAAATTGTATGCCAAGTTCTCGAAGTGCGAGTTTTGGTTAAGAGAAGTTCAGTTTTTAGGACATGTGGTGAGTAGCAAAGGAGTTTTAGTTGACCCTGCCAAAATAGAGGTGGTATCCAACTGGGAAAGACCAACTACCCCAACAGAGGTTAGGAGGTTTGTGGGTTTAACAGGATCTTACCGAAGATTCATGCAAGATTTTGCTAAGATAGCCGGTCCACTGACTAGACTTACCCGAAATACAGAAAAGTTCGTATGGACATAGAAATGTGAGGAAAGCTTTCAGGAACTGAAAAGGAGGCTGGTGTTAGCACCAGTGCTCACTCTTCCCGATGGAAACGGAGATTTTATGACATACAGCGATGCATCGCTTAAAGGATTAGGATGTGTACTAATGCAGCACGACAAAGTTATAGTGTATGCCTCTCGGAAATTGAAGGAGTATGAGAGCAGATACCCGACTCATGATCTAGAACTAGCAGCCATAGTGTTTGCCCTGAAAATTTAGAGACACTACCTATATGGTGAGAAATGCGAGATCTACAAAGACCATAAAAGCCTCAAATATATTTTCACTCAGAAGGAACTGAACATGAGACAGAGGAGATGGTTAGAGTTGATAAAGTACTACGACTGTGAAATTTTGTATCACCCGGGTATAGCCAATGTGGTGGTTGACGCCCTTAGTAGGAAGGAAAGACTCAAAATAAAAATGACATCAGAGGAGTTAATTAAAGAATTTGAGAAAATGGAAATTGACGTGAGAATGACCGGTAAAGGGACGGAAGGATTATTTGAAATTAAGCTAGTGCCGGAACTGACTGAAAAGATACGAGTATGTCAGGAAAAGAAGGCGGGTGAAAAAAGAGAAACATTGACCGGTGAAGAAGTGAGAAGGACGAGAAAGGGATTATGAGGTATGCGTCCCGAATTTGGATTCCAAATGTGCAAGAGTTAAAGGACGAGCCACTGCACGAAGGGCACATCTCCAGATATTCAATCCACCCAGGAAGTACGAAAATGTACCGTGACCTTAAGGAATATTATTGGTGGCCTAACATGAAGAGAGAAGTAGTAGAGTGGGTCAGCAAGTGCTTGACATGCCAGAGAGTGAAGGCGGAACATCAGCGACCTAGTGAACTATTACGGCCCCTGGAAATTCCGGAATGGAAATGGGAGCATATAGTCATGGATTTTGTGACAGGCCTACCAAGGACAAAGACCAATCACGACGCCATATGGGTTATCATAGATAGATTGACCAAGTCCGCACACTTCCTACCAATCAATGAAAGGTACACCGTAGACAAGTTGGTGGATATTTACTTGAAGGAAATTATAGTGAGACACGGCGTTCCTGTAGCCATAGTGTCAGATAGAGACCCAAGGTTTAATTCCCGATTTTGGAGAAGCTTCCATGAATGCGTAGGCACCAGACTAAACATGAGTACCGCTACTCGAAATTTCGGAATGTAAATGGGAGCATATAGTTATGGATTTTGTGACAGGCCTACCAAGGACAAAGACCAATCACGACGCCATATGGGTTATCATAGATAGATTGACCAAGTCCCCACACTTCCTACCAATCAACGAAAGGTACACCGTAGACAAGTTGGTGGATATTTACTTGAAGGAAATTGTAGTGAGACACGACGTTCCTGTAGCCATAGTGTCAGATAGAGACCCAAGGTTTAATTCCCGATTTTGGAGAAGCTTCCAGGAATGCGTAGGCACCAGACTAAACATGAGTACCGCTTACCACCCCCAGACTGATGGACAAAGCGAAAGGACTATTCAGACCCTAGAAAATATGCTACAAGTATGTGCCATTGATTTTAAAGGAAATTGGAATGATCACCTACCCCTGATCGAATTAGCTTACAATAATAGCTATCACGCTAGCATAGGAATGCCTCCGTATGAAGCTCTTTATGGATGGAGATGTCGCTCCCCCCTATGTTGGGATGAAGTTGGAGAACACAAGATAATAGGACCAGAGTTAGTCCAACAGACCACGAAAATGGTGGGACTCATCAAGAAAAGACTGGTAGCAGCTCATGACAGACAAAAGAAGTACGCCGACCAGACCAGGAAGGATAGGGAATATGAAGTAGGAGATTCAGTGCTATTGAAGGTATATTCGTGGAAAGGAGTGATGAGATTTGGGAAGAAAGGGAAGCTGAGTCCCAGATTCATAGGACCCTTTGAAATTTTTAGGAGAATAGGACCTCTAGCTTACGAGCTCTCCTTGCCTCCTAATCTGCAACAAGTTCACAACGTGTTCCACGTGTCCATTTTAAGGAAGTACTATGTAGATGCACGACACATAATAGAAGACGAGCAGGTAGATTTACAACCAGACCTGACCTACATCGAGCAGCCAGTAAGGATAATGGACCAAAAAGAACAAGTGCTGAGGAACAAGACTGTGAAGCTGGTTAGAATCTTGTGGAGGAATCAAAATGTCGAGGAGTCAAATTGGGAACTTGAAGACGCAATGAGGAATAGATACCCCCACTTATTTTCCAACTGATTATGGGACGGAATCCTTGTTAGAGGGGAAGACTGTAATAACTCGAATTTTTGAGACCTTGTAAAATGTTTAATGAATAGTAACCCTGAAGGGAAGGAAAAACGTTTGAGCCCACACTATGTAGTACATGAGAAAATGAGTTTCGGAGTTGATATTACGGTTATACGTACCAAATAAGTGTATGTAAACGCTATTAGTGTTCGAAGAAAATGAACTTTGAAAAACGACCATATTTATGACTCATCGAGGATTATGGGAATCCCAATATAATTACAAGATTAAAACCCTACGGATTTATATCCATTTATGATAATTCAGAACATAAGAAATAAATGTGAAAGGAATTACATCGCAAACCATTTACGAGGAAGTATTACGAAAACATTTAAGCGACCGAGCGAACGTGTAAACGATTCAATAAACGTAACGCACTAACTAACCATGGTAAGAAAGTAACCATGGTTACTTTATCAAATAGTGAGCTAGATATAGGATGATCAACCCAGGCTAATCAAATAGTGTGCTAAGGAAGCTAGAACAAGTAGCTTAGCTTGTAAACTACGAAGCTACTTAGATTTGTCCATAGATTTGGAAACAAAAATAAACCTAGGATTCTATACTAGGATAATATCAAATCAATATAAAGATATCACCAACATAATTTCCAAGAAGCAACCTAGGAGCAAGCATAAAAACTCTCTCCCCCTTCTTCATTTCTTCCATTCGGCTATTTTCATCAAGGTAAGGAAATCAAATTCAATTCTTTAAGTTCTAGCCATGGTTAAATCAAACTCTTCTTTGGTTTCTTGATTTCAATGGTGGTTTTAGGTTCCAAAAACCATACCAAGCACACCCAAGACTCCACCATACTCAAGAACACATCTCAATATTTCAATAAAGGTAAAAATCTTTGACCCAACTTTATTTAAGATTCAATTTCAAGATCCTTTTAGTATGTAGTTATAAACCTAGTTTTAGAGGTGATATTGTTGAAATCTTAATGTTTAGCTAAGTAGATTTAAGGTTGATTGTTGGTGCCTCAAGAACATGATGTTCTTGAGAGGAGTTAGTGTGTTGATAATGATATGATTATTTTTGGTGGTAGTATAAAGATTTAAGGCGTAAACGAAACTCCGATCGTAAACGTAATCTCGCTAAAATGAACAAAACGTAACTTTAATTTTCTGCAGAAATTCCAGAAGATGTAAACTGAAGTTTCTTGAAAAATAACCCTTGATTATGATAGAAAATGTTACAAGGATCGTTTGGGCGCTTGAATCACTTGATTCCGATTTACGGATCAAAAGTTATGGCCGTTTTACTAAAAGTGATTTATAAGAGAAAAACTGCTACGAATTATGAATTTAAATCATGAAATTTTTACAGAGAGTAGTATTTTGAGTTTCCTAACAACCATAAACATTTAATGTGAAAATAATATTTTTTCAGTTTTATAAAAATTTCAGAGCCGAGACCGCACGATTAGAAACCGTAGAATCCATAAATGGAGCCGACGGCGAAAATGAAAATGAACTTAAGATACTTAGAAAAATGAAGCGACCATGATGTGAATAAGGACTTAAAGGAATAATAAGGGTAATATAAGTTGAGAGGGTGCATAATAAGTAGCGCATGAGTGCGAGTCGCCGTAAATTAGAACGGGGCCTAACAAAACAAATAGTGTTTATGATTATAGATTTCCGAGCGGAACCTAGAGCATCCTCCACCTCGAGATACCCAGTCAAGTTTACGAACCCAACTCCATTTACTATTGTGTTGTGAAAGGATTTTTTTATTATCATTGCATAAGTACCATGTTTTCCATGATACATAGTTATTGAATTTTTGCATGATATAGCGATGTTGTACGATAAGTATATATCGTGAAATGCTTAATTCCGCTATAAGCGTAAAGTATTATAATAAGATCGAGAGTCGGTCGGGATTTCAAGATAAAAACCCGAGAATCATTCCGGTGATATTATAGGACGATTACAAGTCCATAGTAGTACATTTTAAAGGGACTCGACGTCCACTTACCAATATTAAACACCTCGAGCTTTTATTAAAACGATTTCCAAAGATCGTATTCCCTCACCTATACTTTATCATTTGGACAAGAAATATTTATTTACTATTCATTTATTTAGGAGAAGTATTGTCCAGTAAATATTTACTTCAATCTCAATTAAATATTAAAGTTATTAATGTGTTGAACATAAATTAGTTGAAGAATGTTATTTTATTCTTTTAAAAGTAAACTCCTTCGAGGTTTGATTATTTATCGATTATCATTTAACTATTTACTATTTAATAAAGGGTTTACTTATGATTTAAAAATCGTAGAACCAGATTTAAATTACCTTCTGATTTTCGAAAATCATTCGAATAATTTCAGATCGTCGGTCAACATTATCTCGACTTATTTAATATTTTGAATATAGTTTCAAGGTGAAAATTTTCCCCCTTATTTAATTATATGTTGACAATGGTCAACTCACATCCTTAGTACTTCATCCGAAAATTTCAGAAGTACGTATATATATATATATACATTTATATCTTTGTAAGATAAATTGTTTCTATCAACAAGCAAAACACTTGGGGAACTTCGATGTGGTTCGAGTTCTCGAGATATGATAGAATTCTTTTTAAAAAGGACAAGGGAGGGGTAGACTCTGGTACTATGTGTGCTAGATGGACTACCAAAGGTACCGCAGGCAAAGGTACTCTGTGTACTCAGGAACTTGTGAAGTATTTGTATACCCAAAAATGGGACACGTAGCCCGAATGCGGCAAGGGTGATAACCGGGATACGAAGGTGTCGTCCTTCTACTAGTAGAAAAGGTTACTATTATCGTATTACGACTGATCATCGTATGTGGTAGCTCCAACGGGTGTCCTAATTCTTCCAATTGGAATTGTGATGCAATACCGTAACCCAATCCTAGGTGCTGGGTTTAATATTAAGGTATTCGCAGGATTAAAAATCCCCTAAAGAATTGTTTTCATAAGAAGGTGTGTATCATACAGTCGTTTTCATACTGTACATTATTATCCTGGGCATTATAGCTCACACTTGTTTTCTTAAATTGACACAACACAACAGTGAATCAAGATGCCTACCATGAGAACCACAGCCAGGAAACTGGTAGGAAATGGCCAGGTGTTCCGTAGATTGTTTGGTGTTGTACCACAGGTAGTCCGAATAAGCTGGATTAGTTTTTAGTTGTTTTTAGTTCGGCTTATTTATAAGTATGACTTATATAAGGTAATAAATAAGAAACGTATATTTGACCGACGGACTAGCCTTACTTAAAGGTTACTCCCCGGTAAGATTTAAATACTTTTGGGTTGTAATAATTATCACTTTATGGTTGAATTACTCTAGCTATGAATGGTTCGTTTCCAAGACAATAACCTGTAAGTGTGTGTGTATGATAAGTGTGGGGTAGTAAAGTGTGAGTATTTATATATTGTAGTGTGAGGTATGTGGTTTGTAGTAGTTTAGATGGCGTGGCCTCCGAGATTCCTGACCCCGGATTTTGGGGCGCCACAGAAATGGTATCAGAGCCTTAGGTTATCAAATCTTGGAAACGATAGGATATAAAATATGTAGACATTGGAATAATAATATAATCAATTAGAGCTCAAGTCGAGTTCGTCGTCGGGCTACACGGGTAGTCTTGACTATTTTTACCCTTAAGGGAATTCCGACTCTAAGTTAGTAACACCTTGCCTATTGTGTCAGGTACCAGTGGAGCCTATGAGGGAGGTTGACCCTGTTGATGATGTTATGATTCCTGAGCGTGACCCAACTCCCGAGCCAAAGGACCCACCCATTGATGACTCAGATGATGACCCTACTGAGGATGTTCCGGAGTAGGAGACCCACCGGCGGTGTCGCCGCCACCGACGGTGCCAGGTCGTCGGAGAAGACGATGAATTTGCAAGTCGACCCCCGAAGTTTTCCATAGTTTCTGTTTTTAGTATTTTCCATAGTTTTCCAGATTAGTGTTGTAATTATTTTCAAAAATAATATTCTGTTAATTTTAAAAATCGGAAAATGTATATTTATTTATTATAAATTTACAAAATGTTTATTTAATTATTTTAAATTCAGAAAATTATTTTAATTATTTGTTTATTCAAAAATAAATCGAAATTATTTTATTAATTAATTTTAGTTAGTTTTTAATTATTTTAAGTAATCGATTAATTTAATTAATTATTAATTAATCTTATTAATTTAATAATTAGATTTAATTATTTATTTTTGATTTAAAAATTCCGAAAAATAGTTTGGAGCTTTAAAATATTATTTAAATTATTTTCAAGGCTCGATAATTATTATAAAATTATTTTAAAGTCAGATTCGGGTGTTCGAACCCTATTATTTAATTATAAAATGATTCGAAGAACCGTTTTAATTCCGAAAAATGTTCAAAAATTCGTAATAAATGTCTGGAAAATCATTTTAACCCCGAATCTTCTTCGAATAATTATTTTAACTAAATATCTTACATGCTACGTGTTGTATGTGATCTGATTGATGTGTAATATGATTGTACGTGCATTGTTTGCCTGTTTTATTCATAACTTTCAATCCGTACATCGGATTTGGGTAAAACGAAGGGTAGTTAGAAGTTTGTAACGAATAGAATGTGATGAGAAGTAGTATTGATAAGTACATGTGATGTTTAACAGAGGAAGCGAGATGTAGAAAAGGAAAGAAGGTAGTCAGTGAGTGGGAACCACTGGACAAGTGCTAGTAAAGTGAAAGCGAATTGTTAATGCAAGTGTTTCTATTCTTCTTGATTATATTGCAAGTATTTTGAACCCCCTTCATTATGTTGCAATTATTCCTAAAAGTTCTTATTCTATATTGCAAGTACTTTGAAGTACCTAACCGAAACCCCGATTCTTATTGATCTTGAGCCATAAGCCTGATTCTTCATAAAACCATTGATTGTTGAATTCTTAAATACAAACCACACCTATACGATACTACTCCACAAATACATATCTACCACATACTGATTCTCGATACGAGATTGCTTAACATACCAACCCTTATATCTTGTATAACAGAAGACCAATTCTTGTAACTCTTGAACCCTTGGTCTTCTGCTTTCTGATTCTTTCCTTGATTAAAACCCAACCTTTATGATTTCCTTGTTATTTCATGGAATTGCAGATAATCCTACACTTCAAGATAAATGTGTTTTATGATTCAACTATTGATTTACATTGATTATCATATTGTGATTCTGGAATTGGATTGTTTCTTTAAAACATGGACCAGATTTGTGGTCGGACCAAATTCGTGGTCATAATAGGCCAATGTGTGCCCTGGATCCAGTATATTGAGCAAAGCTGGGAGCCTTGCTGTAACGCCCCCAAATCCGGGGTCAGAGGATTTGGTCATCACTATGAAACTTCAATCCAAAATAACCTGTTAAATCAATAAATAAATGTCAGCGGAAGATATTTAGCATCTATGACCCCAAACTAATCCAAGATCTTTTAAGGTTATAGTTCTAGAAACAAGATATCCAAATTCCACAAAAAAAATTTCTCTTTCTTTTAAAACTCTTTTCAACAATTTACAAACTTAAAACTAAACCAGCTAGTATAACTTTGAAAAGAAGTATACTAGTCCCAACTATAAAATAACATAATTATAATATAATAAAATATAAACTACTTTACACAACAATACTTACACTAGTCTGCAAACCCTAGACTAACCACCTTCCAAAGTTATATATATAACCTATATATATAACCTATATATATAACCTATATATATGGGTTTTTTTGATATAAAACTGACATTTGCAATAAAGCAGAACATTTAAAAATCATAATTGCTGAATCATAAAATTTTAGTTGAAGAATCCCAGAATTGGTTCCGTAATTGTATTCAAAACCATTTTGATATTTTTGAGCGAAATGCTTCAGCAATACTTTGAATCTTGACGAGAATAAAATTCATAAAACAGTGTTTACGGAAATATCGTAAACAACAATAACATGAAACAATGATTATGGATTGAATCGTAAACTTTGTTCCAAACTAAACTCTTCAAATTAATACTTATTTTGCCGTCATATCAAATTAGATATCATTATGAACTTTGATGCTCACAACATCCCATATTGAAGTCAACATCAATCATCTATACTAATAACACCTTTGATATTTAACAACAAATTAAGTATCAACATAAACCAGAACTAAATCAAAGCTGCATTTCACATTTAATCCAAAACAGGAACAATTGATAAATAATTTATTCTATGATTATCAAAAAAATTTAGAAACAAAAGTTTAGATTGGAACCAATTATATTTCATGTTGTTCCTGATGATCAGTCACGAAACAGCACTGGTATCCCGCAGCCATACCGTAAATATATGTACTACCCGTATCCCGCAACCATACAGTACCTATAGGGAGCCAGGAAAGGCATATACTCGCCTTGAAAAATATTACAGCTGGACCGATATCTCGATCACCTATGCTGTAACCAGTAACCATTCCAATCTTAAAACCTTTTTATTGAAAAAGGAGCCGAATCAATTGACATTCTAAATAAATTTATTCCCTCATTCACTTGGGCAGGAATTCTCGCAATAAAATCATCTTTCTCGAATTCCAAAACATATATAAATCTAGTAATTTGATAAGTAAAATCACTTAGCTATTCTGAACATAGAATAACAGAAGAATACTTGCATAAACAGAATCATTTAATTCAGCGATATGTAAAATATTTATTTATTCCGAACTGAGAATAAGGAAAGCACTTGCATAATGGGATTCAAAATAAATATCACTTGAACAATAAGTGATGATAGGGATACTTGCCTGTGATATTTAGCAGTTAGTCACACTCGCAAAGACGCATTTATTCTGACATTCTGCTTCAATACATCACCGCTTTTCTTTTCAACACTTTACTGATATACTGCTCATGCGATTGCTAGAAGCCAGACATCCAATACCATTCCATCTCACTCTTTATCGAACGTCTTGTCCCGATAAACTCGAGCGATCCGCATATATAATTAAAATATACAGCTTTAATCGTCCAAACGGTAATTACTTGACAAATTACGCGTCAACACCCTATTTTCTACCCATACGATAGCCCACACATAAAGATGACAGTCAAATACAAGACTCTTGACCCACGTACGCACATAATTCATATAGCACGTAAGCATATAACTCACATATCACATAATTCATATCACACATGCCTCGGTTCATTAAAAGGTTTGACTAGGTATATTTAAAACTAAAATCAGGTCAAAATACATCTTTTTGGTAAATACGGGACTCAGAATTAACTTGCAAAACAAGCAACCTTCCCAAACAAAAAGGATTCGGGTCTTGAAAATATTTTTAATAAAAGCGGAATATTTTTCTAAGTCTATATGTGTTCGTTTCGTATTAAACGGACAAACGGTTTATTTATTACGAATAAAATAAGAATAAATAGGAATAAATCAATTAATAATAATATTAATTGATTTTTAAATACCAAAATATAATTTTTAAAAGCTTAAAAAAATGAAAATTTTAGGAATTATTTAAATTTAATTATAAATAATTTACATTTTATTTAACTATTTATAAATAAAATCAATTGATTAAAGAATTTAATCAATTAATTAAACTCATAAATAATCAACTAAAATAAATTATAAATAATTAAATCAAATTGGATTCTTGAAAATAATAAAAGAAAATAAAATTTTGGAATTTAAAATAACTTAGTTAATCATTAAATAATTAACCAAATTAATTTTTGGAATTTAAAGTGATTTTTAGGAATTTTAAAATAGAATTTTGATTTAAAAAAAAAGAAACTGCGGAAACATTTTTATAAAATTGAATTTGGGAAAATCAGGATCAAAACCGGGGTTTGAATTAAAGCTAAACGGGTCGGGGGTGGGTTTCCAGGAAATCCGGGTCGCCAAGAACAACCCGCCGGATTTCTGGAAAACCCAGAAACCGGCGAGGTTTCCGGTCACCTCAGAGATTCCGACCAAGCTCCAATTAGGACCAAAACAACTTGGTTTGCCGAGTTTTAAAGTCCTAAATGATTCAAAAACCTTTTTGCATCATCTACGCCAACCCAGAATCCATAAACACCACCGGAGTTGTGATCTCCGGTCAAAAGCTTCAGTTTTCCGACGAACACATCGGAAAACGGAATTCAGTCGATTCCAAACCAAATTCAACGTTTCTGGTCTCAAATTAAAGCTGATTACTCATACAATCTACTCATAATCTTAAATCAATCAACTAATCACTAACCATTCCAGAAATTCGATTTCAAAAATCAATAAAACCAAGAACTACAAATTTCACTAAATCGAAACTAAAATCAACAAGTTAATATACTAAATTGATCCTTAGAACTCCAGGAACAATAATCAATTAAAAAAAACATCAAATAATCATTTAGTAATCAAAAACGAATTTAAGCAATAAACTTGAAAAATCGAAATTACAAAACACTGCACCTCGATTTGTGAAGTTGATATCAACAGGAAGGGCTTGAAACAAGGATCATTTTGATGTGCAAAGCGTTTGATTTGGTTCCCGGAATCAATCAAAAACAGTGATCAAAGGTTGGACAAGAAATTTCACCCCCAAAATCAAGTTCTTCAATTATTATTTTCTGAAATTTTTAATGAATTAAAATAAATAAAATAAAATTTTTACAACTATTTATACTTACAGAAAATTACATCCCCATAAATTAATTAAGGGTGTTTTTATCCCCTAATTAAAATAATTAGGCCCAAAAATAATAGTTACGGGGAATAATTTTAAAAGCGATAAAATACAGAATTTATATCAAAATTTCATAAAAATTGCGAATAATTGAAAAATATAGAAATACTGGGTATCTGAAATACGATTGATTTTATAACAATAAAAGAACAAATTTTGTGGACTTTAACGTCCCAGTGGGGTCCCGGTCCGTTGATTTTTGAAAAACCGAAACGATACTTAAATTAACAGAAAATTCTAAAAACACGTAAAATACAATCAAATGCACATACATCGAGATAAAACGAGTACCTCGATAAAGACATAAATAAACACGCGCCCAAATTACGGATCGATTCATATAAATGCATCTTAAACACGTAACAAATATCCTATTGGATCATATCAGATTCGAAAATAAATTACTTAGCCACTAAGTAACTATAAATCGATACAATTTAATATCAGATTTGGATAATTATCAAAACCGGGCTTCTTATAAAATACTTTATACAGAGATAATGTAATAATATCCCGTCTTTCGATAATACGGGTTTTTTGTTTTATCAAAACGATTATCGTATCGAAAATTGTACGTCGGGACGCATACGGGTCAAACCGTAATCTGGATTGAAAAAGTTAAAACATGGAAAATGTCCGGAATTACCAGATTAGGTTTGGAAGGAGTTTTCGGAAGAGTTTCGGGTTGTAAAAACGCAAAAGCGGTTGAAGTTGGACAATTCCTGGCTTTATAAAATAGTTTTATAATTACTCAGAAAATAATTTATAAATCCATAAATCATTACAAAATCATATAACAGACCAAAAATTACCAGAAAAATATCACAATTATCTATATTTTATTTTGGGCATATAATAATTAGAATACTCAAAGAATATCACATATAAACATCCAAAACATCACTCTAGTTACCAGATAATTCACTAAAATTCATATAAAAATCACATAAACACTTCAAATAATAATAATAATATCTGAAAATATGGGATATTACACTTGCTCAGGGTTAGTACTTGACTAATCAGCAACCTAACCTTGGTTTTTAAAATAAAAATGAATATCCAATTCTAATCATTACTTATCAGTAAACTTGATTTCTTATATCATTTCAATTGATCATGGTTAATCTTAGTTATTGTCATCGTGACTTGATGAGCTAGTTAGCTCACTCTTGCAAATCTGTTCTTATTCTTTTCTAGTGAAAAAGGAAACTGGTAGTAGCGAGGATCCCCAGACAAGTGTGCGAGCTAGGTATCCAGGTTGAGGTGGAGTAAGCAAGCAGATGATGTTTGGCTTAGTTTGTGTTGATAGGTTGTGATAAAGTTTAAACTTCCGTTGTAAGATAAATAAACTGGGATTTGGTACGTTTGTGTAATAAATAAGATTGTGGCTTGTGAACATACTTTAAACTGCGTCGATCTGTGGATTATGGTAAGTAGGTTCATTTCATATATATTATTATATTCATAAATAGGTTTAAATATGGTATGTGTGTGTTGTGGGCCTCAAACTTCTGACCCGGGTTTGGAGGGCGTTACACTAATATCTGGTACTATCTTTAATATTCTCATCATCATCCTTGATGTCATAATTACAACCAATTAACACAATTCAATGTTCTATCCATAGATAAGGTCGTATCTCCGTACTAACTTTAGGTATACCTAATAAGGTCGTTCCTTACGCGGCGCCCGAAAAGTGCCTGATTATAACAAGAACTTCTTGCAAAAGTATCTAGGGTCAGCACATAAGCGTGCCTCCCAAACCTGGTAGCTCTAACTCTATGCTTGAATCGCTTGGTTAAAAACTAATAGCTATTTCCCACTACACGATCCTAAACTGGATCATACCAAAACTCATTTATCTCCTCTCTTACAAATTTTTGGAAGAACCAATCTCACATCCATTTTTAAACCATATAAAAATCATGGTAGTTTACCCAACATCTGTCGAGCCATCCACTCCTCGTAGCTATAGGATCTGGGTACTCAATATACAAATAGCGTCAACATATTCGCCTCACACCTATCTTAACAACATCATATCTTAATAATCTATGTCGTATCCAATAATCTTAACTCAAACCCAACTCAAACTCAACATGAGTTTACTTAAAGTCTTTCCAATCTTATATGACCTTCCAATCTTATCTTAATTCCTACCTATTCTTATTTCAGGGACCAATAATCTGTAGTTTTGATACCAACTTTTAACATCCCCAAATCGGGGTCAGAATTGGGTGTCACTAAACAACTTTAAACAATATAAACCTATATATTAAAATAAATATACAGATAACCCCTCATTTTTTGGATCGTTTACAGGTTATGGTATGAAAGAATCTAAACTTCTAAAATTTATAACAACTCAATAAAATTTTATTACCTCATTACTAAATTCCTTGTCTTATTTACTCTGACATCTCCAATTTCCTGCAGCTGCGATCTCTTCAATTTTATTGTCTATTAAGAGATATTCACGTTTATCCTCATTTGATACTGAAAGAAATAAGAATTCACAAAGCAAGAGTGAGCCAAAAATGCCTAGCAAATATCATAATTTGTTTCCCGATATTATGATCAAAAGAAACTACTGGAAACAATCTTTAAATAAATTTATAAATATCTTTATATATTTAAAATAGTTGAGCGAATAAAAGATTGGCTCTTATTAGCCTTCAATCATAGATCAAAATCAATAAATAATTTAGTGATTCATCACCCGAATAAGACATTTGGTTGGTTTGTGACCATAAAACTTTTTAATAAGGAATGATGTTAATGGAGATAAACAATAAATTAGACTAGACATTAAAATTAACATTCACACCTATACCCTGCTGATTAGCCAAGATATAGTGCAGATCTATACCTACATGTATAGATCCATTCGGGTACCCAGAAATTATGGCCCAATAAACAACGGTCTGGTCCATCTCCGTCCCATAGGATCCAGTCCATCCCTGGCCCTCATATCAAAGGGTCCAACCATCTCTGGCCCTTATCTTAAACATCTAATCCGTAGATTATTTTGATGTCAAATTATTTTGATTTCAAAACATCCCAATTCAGGGTTCGCAAATAACCCGGAATAATAGGTATTTGTTCAGGAGATCAATCAATAATAAAGGAACAATAATGAAGGGTACTTGCATAATTAAGAGTAATTATAGCGAAATATAAAACTTTCAGTTATTATGAATTTTGAATAGGGAAAAATACTGGCCTCAATTGGTCTACTTTCTAACTTTCTATCACCATTGTTAGATATATTTGTGATGTCATGTCTAATCTGTTGTGTTTAGTTTTAGAACTTAATATCAGGACTTACTGGAAATCAGTACTTACTGAACTTAGAACTTATATCAGAACTTAAGGCCGTAAGGATTTATATCAAGACTTAAGTGCGGGTACTTCAGATAAGGAATGTGGCTGATTTACAGGAGAGGATCTGTAATAAAATAATAGAAGATATACATGAAGACTTGGACAGCTAGAAGACTTGTAGAAGATAATATCTGATTGATATATTTTAGGAGACACAATTATATTCCATATCAATTAGAAGATATCTTGTAACTGTGTACTATATAAACACAGCTTAGGGTTTACACTATAAGTGTTATCATTCACGAGAACATTATTCATTGTAACCTAGCAGCTCTTAGTGATATTATTCATCACTGAGAGAGAACAACTGTTCTATTGTAACAAAGTTTATTATATTGAATATACTTGATTACTGTTACATACTTGTGTTTTAAATTGATTTGATTGTATAAACACTATATTCAACCCCCTTTTATAGTGTTGTGTGACCTACAAGTGGTATCAGAGCATCTCTGTTGATATACAAACAATGAGATCCAAGTTTACAATCATTTCTGAAGAAACACAAACTCCACCTAAGCCCACCAAAACTCAAGATACTCAAAACAATCAAACTCACAGTTGATATGAGAGTATTAGGGTTCCCATACTGAGAGCATCTGAATAACCTATATGGAAGGTAAAGATGGCTATGTTTCTGGAAGCTACAGATTCAGAATACCTTGACAGAATTAATAATGGACCATATAGGCCTACCAAGCCTTCTATTGCAGTTGCTGATCAACCATCAAAAATGATACCAAAGGAGAAAAGTGAGTACACAACTGAAAAATCTCATCTATTGCCAAAGATGCAAGGGTAAGGCATCTTCTGCATAGTGAAATTGATAATACCATATCAAACAGGGTAATTGTATGCAAGACTGCAAAGGAGATATGGGATTCTTTGCAGACAAGATGCCAGGGAACTGATGCAATAAAAAAGAATAGGAAGACTATACTCACTCAAGAGTATGAGCATTTTGATTCAAAAGCTGACGAGTCATTAACTGATTTATATGACAGGTTTTCCAAACTCCTGAATGATCTGTCACTGGTGGACAAGGAATATGATCTTGAAGATTCAAATTTAAAATTCCTTTTAGCTCTTCCTGAAAATTAGGATTTGAAGTCTACTACCATAAGAGACAACAATAACCTTGCTAAAACTACTCTTAATGAAATTTATGGTATGCTCAAGACTCATGAACTTGACATGGATCAAAGGAGAAAAAGGCATGGAAGAAAGTCAAAGACAGTTGCACTTAAAGATGAGGAGGAATCTCCTAAAGTGGTTGTCTCAAAGAGGGGCAAAGGAAAGGCTCTTATCATATAGTCTGATTCAGAGTCATCATATTCTGATGATGATGATTCAGAATCTGAAAATTTATCTGAAGTGGATGTTGATGCAGAGATGATGCAACTGTGTGCTCTTATGGTGAAGGGTATCACAAAGATAGCCTACAAGAAATTCAGAAAGGGCAAGAAGTTTTCCAGGAAAGGTGGAAGTTCTGAAAAGAAATGGTTCAGAAAGTCTGAAGGTAAAGGTGGAAAGTCTGACAGAGGTGACAACTCAAATATCAAATGCTACAATTGTGGTGAAAGCAAGAAATGGTTCACATCTCTCCTGACTGCAAGAAAGCAAAAAGTGATAAAGGGCAGGCACTTATCAAAAAGAATAAAAACTGGGCAGACACTTCAGATTCTGAATAAGAGGTGAACTATGCTTTGATGACAAATGCTGATAGCAGTTTTGATGTTGCTGAATTGAAGGTACCTCAATCTCTTGATTTTCATACTGATGATATTTCTGAGCTAAGATTATATCTTAAAACCATGTTCATTAGTTTTAGATATCAGACTTTAATAAACAAAAGATTAACATCTGAAAGTCTTGCTCTTAGAAAAAGAAATGACTACTTAGAAAAAGAGTTAGTTATGTTCCATCAAACTCAAAAAGAAAGAGATGAGGCTTTGTATGTTAGAGATGAAGTGCTAAAATTGAATAAATCTCTTAAATCTGAACTGGAAAAGGAAAAGGAGATAATCAAAACTTAGACCAACTCTGGAAGAACAACTCAAAAAATCTTAGAAAATGGAAATTGGAAAGAAGGTCTAGGTTACCTAGATGATAAAGAAGAAAAGGAAACTGTGTCATCTAAACCAAACTTTACCAAGAAAGATGAAAAGCCTAAAGTTAATCCTGTTAATTATTTAGCAAAAACTGATGTGTCAAAATCTGAAAAGATGAATGATTCTAAAACAGAAGTCAAAGAAAAGTCAACTTCTGACAAATTAAAACAGGACAAACCAGCTTCAGTGAACATAGGTTTAATGACAAAGAAGCATCTTAAGCATAAGCTGAAAGAGATTAGAAATGTAAACAAGGTCAAGGAAGCTAGGAAAAATAGGAATGGAAAGGAAGGTGTGAATCTGCTTAGTAAGAGGGGGAAGGGTTAAGGATTCCTTAGCCTAAATTAACATCCCGTCCTTTTGAGTTGTAAGCAATGTCCCTTCGCTTTGTGAAAGTTATTTTACTTTTCGAATGGTAGGGCTTAAAGCAATAATTATATGCCTATTCCTAATGCTCCTAGAAAGAAATGCTATAATTGTGGAAACTCTAACCATCTTGCTTCTTTTTGCAGGAAAAATAAAGATATAAACACTTTACCTCCTAGATCAGAAGTTAAGAGTCAGTCTGTTAGGTTTAAACCATAAAATCCTTGTTTTCATTGTGGTATTTTATGGCATTCTATTTATACTTGTAAGGAATATCATAGTTTGTACTATGATTATTATCAAATAAAACCTTCTTTAAATAAAGTTAGTGTAATTCCTTCTGATGCAAAGTCTGATATAAAGTCTGATAAGAAGCATGTTAACATAGACTCTGAAATTAAATCCGCTGCAAATGCTAACAAACTTAAAAAGGCCAAAGGATCTAAGCAAGTCTGGGTCCTTAAAACTAACCAATAGTGGTCTTTGTGATTGCAGGGCAATAGGAAAAATATCCTAGTTCTGGATAGTTGATGTTCAGGACATATGACTGGAAATAAAGCCCTGCTATCAGACTTTGTGGAGAAAGCTGGCCCGAGAGTTTCTTATGGAGATGGCAACATGGGAAAAACTCCGGGATATGGCAATATCAATCTTGGGAATTCATAATTGAAATAATAGCTCTTATCTTAGGACTTAAACACAGTCTACTAAGTGTGAGTCAAATCTGTGACAGAGGTTATCATGTGGATTTCTTTGAAGAACACTATAAAGTTGTAAGTAATTCTACAGGCAAAGTGGTTCTGAAAGGTTACATACATGGTAACATATATGAAACCAGACTTTCAACAAATTCTGATGGTTCTGGAATCTGTCTATTAAGTAGAGCATCAGTTGAAGAAAGCTAGAATTGGCACAAGAGACTCTCTCATTTAAATTTCAACAACATAAATGAGCTAGTAAAGAAAGATCTTGTGAGAGGACTGCCAAAATCAGTATTTGCTCCTGATGGTCTTTGTGATTCATGTCAAAAGGAAAAACAAAGAAAATCTTCATTCAAGAGCAAAATTGAATCCTCAATTCTTGAGCCTTATCACTTACTGCATGTTGATCTATTTGGTCCAGTCAATGTCATGTCTATTGCAAAGAAGAAATATGCTATGGTTATAGTGGATGAGTTCACAATATACACTTGGGTGTATTTCTTGCACAAAAAGAATGAAATTGCATCTACTCTAACTAATCATGTGAGACAGCTAGATAAATTAGTCAAAGATTTTGTTAAAATAATAAGAAGTGATAATGGCACTGAGTTCAAGAATTCAATCATGGAAGAGTTCTACAAAGAGTATGGAATAAAGGAGGAATTTTCTGTACCTGGAACTCCACAGCAGAATGGAATTGTAGAAAGAAAGAACAGGACTCTTATTGAAGCTGCACGAACTATGCTTGATGAAGCAAAGCTACCAACCTACTTTTGGGCTGAAGCTGTGCAGACTGCTTGTTTTACACAGAATGCTACACTTATAAACAAGCATGGAAAAATACCATATGAGATGGTGAAGAAAAAGAAGCCAAATCTGAAATACTTTCATGTATTTGGATGCAAGTGTTTTGTTCTTAAGACTCATCCTGAACAGCTGTCAAAATTTGATCTAAAAGCTGATGAAGGAATTTTTGTTGGATATCCACTTTCCACAAAAGCCTTCAGAGTCTACAATTAAGAACAAGGGTTGTTATGGAATCTATCAATGTATCTTTTGATGGTAAAAAGATTACCAGACTTGAAGATTTCAATGATCATGGTCAGCTGAGATTTGAAAATAAAGATTTAAATTCTGATTATGTAAATTCTGATGACCTAAATCCTGATCCTGTAAGTTCTGACTGGTTAAATTCTGATGTCATTGAAACTGTGGTAACTACTCCAATGAAAAATGCACCTGTTCAGGGGGAGCAATCTACTGATCCTACCACATCTCAAGACTCTCCAGAAGCATCAGAACCTGTCACTGGTTCTTCAAGTTATGATTCATCAAGTTCTGATAAGCCAAATTCTGATAATTCTGGAAACTAGGAATCTTCAATTCCTTAAGGATCCAACTCATATTCTGAAATTTCAGAGAGTATAACTTCAGGGGGAGCATCAGAAAATGCTGATGGAGAAAACATGGATCATGGGGGAGGATCCAGTTCTAGAGATCAACTTCTATCTGCAAGGAAGTGGACTAAATCACACACACCTGACTTAATAATTGGAGATCTTGAAGCAGGTATCAAAACTAGAACAACAAAATGGGTGTTTAGAAACAAAATTGACAGTGATGGCATAATTATAAGAAACAAAGCAAGGCTGGTTGCTAAAGGGTACTCTCAACAGGAGGGTATTGACTATGATGAAACATTTGCACCAGTTGCTAGAAGAGAAGCCATAAGAATCTTTTTGGCTTATGCTGCTCACAAGAAGTTTAAAGTTTTTCAAATGGATGTGAAAAGTGTTTTTCTCAATGGATAATTGGAAGAAGAGGTATATGTTGAACAACCTCTAGGATTTGTAGATCCAAAATTTCCTAATTATGTCTACATAATTGATAAAGCACTTTATGGCCTTAAGCAAGCTCCTAGAGCATGGTATGAGACTCTCGCTCAATTTCTTCTTGAAAATGGATTCACCGGAGGCACAATTGATAAAACTCTGTTCTACCTCAACCATGGAAAGGACTTACTTTTAGTACATATATATGTTGATGATATCATCTTTGGCTCTATAAATACAAAAATTTGTGAAAGATTTTCCAAGTTAATGAAGTCAAGATATCAAATGAGTATGATGGGAGAGTTGAGCTATTTTCTGGGATTTCAAGCCAAGCAAACTGAAGAAGGTACTTTTATAAATCAATCCAAGTACACCAGAAATTTACTCAAGAAATTTGGAATGCAAGACAGTTCAATTGCATCAACTCTCATGGCCAATGCAACCAAGTTAGATAGAGATTCTGGAGCATCAGTAGATATTACTAACTACAGAGGTATGATTGGCTCTTTACTCTATTTAACTGCAAGTAGACCTGATATCATGTATGCTACCTGTCTTTGTGCAAGATTTCAGGCTGATCCAAGAGAACCTCATCTAATAGCTGTGAAAAGAATTTTCAAGTACCTTAAGGGTACAGCTGATCTAGGATTGTGGTATCCTATAGAATCAGACTTTAAGCTAATAGGTTACTCAGATGCAGATTTTGCAGGATGCAAAATAGATAGGAAAAGCACTAGTGGAAGCTGCCAATTTCTTGGAGGCAGATTGGTTTCTTGGTTTAACAAGAAACAACAATCAATTTCCACATCAACTGCAGAAGCAGAATATATTGATGCAGGAAGCTGTTGTGCACATATTCTTTGGATGAAGAATCAGCTACTAAACTATGGGTTAGAATTTTATAAAATACCCATTTACTGTGATAATCAAAGTGCTATTGCTATGACAGGAAATCCAGTTCAACACTCAATGACAAAGCACATCAGCATAAGGTACCATTTCATAAGGGAACATGTGATGGAAGGTACAGTGGAATTGCATTTTGTTCCAACAGATCAACAACTAGCAGATATCTTCACAAAACCAGTATGTGAAGCTACTTTTACAAGACTGGTAAATAAACTTGGAATGGTTTTAGGTTCTTTCTCAAAATCTGCTTAGTTTTTGTTCTCATGCATCAGACTTTATGATCAGTATTTACAGATTATCTTATCTCCATGTAATATGTGCTTAAATTGTAACATATTAAATACTGATTGTTATCTGATGTAATTCGATATACTCTGATAATGTTTTGAATGATCTGTGACTATTCAATCCAATGAGGATTATTTGTTAGATGCTGACTTAGTAGTCTTTAACAAACTACATATCCCATGTTTGAATTAGTTATTTATGTGTAAATCCATAACACAAGCAAACTCTGATTTTGATCTTAGTCAAATTTACTTTGTGTATCTTATTACTAAGTCACAAACTAGATTATTGTTTCTTATCTGTCAAATTCTGATGTCAGTAAATCTTCAGGATGATTACATGCTTGATAAGCCTCACTTATCTGAAGAAAACAAAAGAAAAGAAAAATTAAAGTCAGGTACTCCTTTGAGATCTAGACTAAATTTGTGAAAGGGAAGACCCAAGTGCATTACTGGTATTAAGTTATATGCATTAGAAAAGCAAATAAATTTTTCTTGATGACTTTTCACATTCTCTGATTACTGGAGAAATACTCTGATAATAGCATAAATTTTGATAGCAGTTGTGACTCATTTACACTAATAAGCCATTGTAAAAAGAATGTCAAAAGATGCATAAAATGAGCACAAATAGTTGAGGTGGACTCTTGCATAAACTTATTCTATAGTAGACTTCAAAATTAAAGACAGATTTTAAGCATTTTTCTTAGTTATGCCCTATTTCTAATATATCTGAAGTTTATCAGACTTTAATCTTTATCTGATCATTTGCAAATGTACACACTCTCACTCCATATGAATGATGAAAATTACTGTGGTGATTAAGTTGTTTCAGATAAACAGTTAAGTATTATTTGCATTAATTATGAGGACAAGTTCTGATAAAAGTTCTGATGATTAAACTCTGAAGAAACCAGTTAGTATTTGTGTGAAAAATCACAGAAACAGTCATTCACTTTTTGAGTACAGAAGCCATATTCCGATGACCATTAAATTATGATAATAGTCAAGTTCTGATGCAAATCCTGATGGAAACTCTGATGCTTACGTGGCATTATTTAATTACTTGACGTATTTTTGGTATTTACTTTAACGGTCATATTTTATCAGAAAATAATTCAGTGAGATAAAACGGTGATAATCATTTGGTTAATGGGTTGCGTGTTTGTTTTGGTAACAGCATGTGAGCAATAATTACTGCACGTTTACTGTGCCCACTCATTACTTTTTTGACTGTTTCCATGCTGCCAGGTGTAAAAAGTTTGTTCTGCTTCACAAAAATGACCGTTGTCACGTGGAGTGTATAAATAAGAGAGTTAAAAGATTTTATAATAATTTACCTACTATTCTTATTTTCTAGTCTCTCTTAATCTCTCTCACTCTCTAATATTCTCTGAAGCTATTTCTTATAGGCATTTTATCAAACACGTTTCGTACACATAACTTTCACTTAATTTTTTACAGAAATGGCACCTAAGGACATCATCTTTAATGGAGCCAAGTTCGTCCCTAATAACTACATGGCTATTCTTAGTAAGGATGATGCTCCATCAGATCTTCATTTTATTCAAGACTTTCTGGCTCGAAGTGAGATTGGGTATGCTTTGACCCAACCACAATTACTCTCAGGAACACATATACTGGAGTTTTGGAGGACTGGTGTTTATAATGATGGTGGTGAAGCTGGGTCCCCAAGTATCATTTTCACAACAAGGGAAGATGAGCATCTGGTAACATTGTCAACAGTTTGACAGGCTTTGCACTTACCAGAAAATTGCACTTTTAATGCTCAGATTGAGGAGCCACTTCTACAAAGTATGATGGCCAATCTTGGCTATGAGAAAGGTTTATCCAAGCTGGGACAACTGAAGTGGCCATACATCATAAAAGAGTGGAGCTACTTCTTTAACTACATCACCAGAGCTTTTGCCAACAAATGCTCAAACTTTGATGCCATTCCCATTCTGAGTCAGCAAATAGGGTATGCACTTCTAAATCAAACTCACTTAATTATGCTACTGCTATTTTAGGTTTTATTGGGGATAGGATGAATGAGGACCCAAATAAAGTTTACTTTGCTAGATTCTGTCAACTCATTTACAGTTTTTGTTGTCCTCATAAGCCTCAAAACTATAGTGAGAAAATTCAACCCTTTAAACTTGCTAAAAGGGCCTTCACAGACTTGTTATCTACTGATAATAAGAAAGAGATACTAAGACCTCTTCAAATTCCAACATCAGTAAAACAGTTTTTAGTAAACTCTGACCCCAACACATACTCACCCAAATTTCCTGAAGTTGCACCCTCTCAACCTCCATCTACACAACCTACCAATACTCAACCAGCTCAATCCTCTCAACCACAGCCTACCATCAGAACTTATTTCTAACCAGAACAATCTTCTCAACCACAACCATCAGCATCTACTACCAAACCAACCTCTGGTACTTCTCAACAGATACCAGTTGTAAAATATGAAAAATCTTCTAGGCCTAAAAGGACTATCTCTGTTCCTAAATCTCCACCAAGGAGAAAAAGAAGCATTATTCTGAGGGATGAATCAGATGAAGAGGAACATGTCCAGGTTCCAGCATCAGAACCTGTGACAGTTGAAGCTCTAGAGTCAACTCTTCAGAAAGGAAATGAAGCTTAAGGTTCTGGAATTCAGAAAAAGGAAAATATCTGTAAATTCTGATGCAGATCATGTTTCTCCTCCATCTAATAGAAAAAGGAAGAATAGAGCAGGTGTGCATATGGCACAAATTCAATCTGAAGATGCTGAGGAAGCTGAGAATGGGGATCAGGAATCTTTGATCTCATCAGAACTAATAGTGATTGAAGCTTTGCCACCTCCACCTCAAGCTGAAGACACTGTTCAAGATACAGTGATCACACCTCCTGTCTTTCTTATCAAAGAAAATGTTCCAGTTGAAGATTCAGGATTAAGTCCTGAAATTGACATTCATAGGCTGAACATTCCATCTGTCCTGTATTTGGAAGCACCACAAGGCAAAGTGACAACTCCACCTATTTCTCCATTAGATGCTGAAATCCCAACTACTCCAATTCTGGATGTGGAAACAGATGAAGTTGTACCAGAATCTCCTACAGCCACACACACTCTTGTGTTGTCAGAAGATGATGAGCTTCTCTCAAGTTCTGGATACAGTGCTCCAGTAAATACTCCAGCTCAAATTCTTGGAAAGGAGGCACTGATTAAAAGGTTTGTTGAAAAAGATGCTTCTGTTCCATGGGAAGAAACTTATAGAGGAGTTGAGTGGACCAAGAAGTGGAATGAATATGACTTCATTCCCAGCTTAAAAGTTCTGTCAGATCATATTGCAAAAGCTGATGAGTTGCTAACAAATTCTGATTTCAAAGCTCAACTTAAAGTCACAGCTCTCGGTACTAAAGTTTTCAAGGTCAACACTCCATTACTCATGCCAAGGTTGATAAACTACAGGAAATTGTTGATAAGCTGGACCTGATGCTCAAGCTAGACAAGAACATGTTTATCAGACCTATTCATGAGAAAGTAGAGGCCATTGAGAAAGTTTAAGAAAAGCAACAGGCCCAACTGACTGAGGTCCTGCAGAATCAAGCCTATCAACAGACTCAACTGAATGAAATCCAATCTTCAGTGGAACTTCCTATCTCTCTACTCCTACCAGATGATGCCAAAAAGGGGGGGGGAAGGTATTTAAGTCTAAATGCTCTACTATTCAAGTACTGAAGAAGAAGGATGATAAAGGAGATGACCATGGAAACCCTAGCAAGGGCAAATGTCAAGTTCAAGCTTAAAGCAGCAAAGTTTCTTCAAAGAAACTAATATCTGATTCTAGCCAATCTTCTACACAGAAGAATACAAGTTCTGAAGCTATGAATGCTAAAGTTCTGAAAGCAAGTTCTGATGATTAAAGTCTGATATCAAGTTCTGATATTCTCATTCATGGAGGAAGTCAGGACTCTCAAAAGTTTTTACAAACTCTGAAGCTTAAGGGAAGGGAGACTACTGGCTACTATAAAGATCCCAAGATTCAGACACTTGATGAAGAAATTGCTAGAAGATTATTTCTCAAGCATAATCCTCGAATGGATTTAGAGACTCTCAAGGAGGAAGAAGCTAGATTTGCAGCTGAGAAGACAAATCTTAAGTCTAAAGCTTCTAATGCAAAGAAACCTCCAAGGCCTAAGGCAAAAGGCATTGTGATCAAGGAAACTTCTGAGGCTTCAAATCCCAAGACAAGATCACAAGTTAAAATTGATCCCAAAGAAAAAGGGAAAGGAAAGATTGTTGAACCAACAAAGAAACATGAGATGAAGATTCCTCAAATCCTGATGAACCTGTATGCAAACTGGTTCAAGTATTTGATGATGTTGCTGCTGAAGATGAAATTGTTGAAACTCTGAAAAAAATGAAATAACAGAAGAATATAAGACAACCTCTGACATAGCTCAAGTTGTTCAGAGTGAAGACATTTCAGAAGATCAAGGTATAAATAAAATAGAAAATTTTGATCAAATCATCAAGACATCAACCTCTAATAAAGCTCAAGTTGATTTGAATAAAATGACAGTTACTGATAAGAGAAAAATCATATGGAAAAATGTTAATCCATCAGATCCTAAGAAAATTCAACTGCTATCTGATTTCATGACTGTTGGATTGAAAGCCAAAGAAGCTAGAGATAGAGCTGGATTAGGTTCTGAAGAAGCCAAGATCAAGGCAGGAGTTGAAGTACTTACTAGAGATCCATTCTTATTAACTGAAAAACCTCTTAAAGAAGTTACACAGAAACACCTTGATAAGGTTATATCTGTTCAAGTGGTACTGGATGTTCATGATAAAAGTAATGTCAAAGAAAAGCTGATTCTGTTTCTTGAAGATGGAAGAACTTATAGAATGTCAGAATCAGATGTGCTGAACAAATCTCTAAAAGAACTTCAATTCTTTCATTATCTTTTGGAGATAAAGTCTGAGATTACTTGAAGATGGTCAAATTTATCATGAAGACCATAAGGGATAAAGCCAGAATCTCTGGATCAAGGGTTACAGAATTTATTCCAAATATAGTTATGATGGAAGTGAAATTACCATGAAGAAGGATTCTGCTAAACTTGAGGTTATTCTGAAAGAGAAATGTATGTGCTATAATGAAGACTCATCTCACCCAAGGGTAATCAGACTTGGTGATGGATTAGAAAGAAATCACATCTCAGCACTTAAGACTGCAATCTACCAGATTGGAAGTCAAGATGAAGAAATGAAGCAAGTCAAGGCTACATTAGCTCAAGTCCTGAGGAATACAGAAGAGAAGCTGATATCAAACTTTGTCATGAATCACTTTGGATTCAGATTGACTCAGTAAAATTGGTAAAAGCTGCAAGGATTGTAAGTTGTAGTTAGTTGTTTAAATAAGCTCTCATTGCATTTGTACTTAAATGTTTTTGACATCATCAAATCTATTAACTTGTATATTTTTCATAATTTACAAGTTAGGGGAGATTGTTAGATATATTTGTGATGTCATGTCTAATCTGTTGTGTTTAGTTTCAGAACTTAATATCAGGACTTACTGGAAATCAGAACTTACTGAAATCAGAACTTATATCAGAACTTAAGGACGTCAAGATTTATATCAGGACTTAAGTGCGGGTACTTCAGATAAGGAATGTGGCTGATTTACAGGAGAGGATCTGGACTAAAATAATAGAAGATATGCATGAAGAGTTGCACAGCTAGAAGACTTGTAGAAGATAATATCTGATTGATATATTTTAGGAGACAAAATTATATTCCATATTAATTAGAAGATATCTTGTAACTGTGTACTATATAAACACAGCTTAAGGTTTACACTATAAGTGTTATCGTTCACGAGAATATTATTCATTGTAACCTAGCAGCTCTTAGTGATATTTTTCATCACTGAGAGAGAACAACTGTTCTATTGTAATAGAGTTTATTATATTGAATATACTTGATTACTGTTACATACTTGTGTTCTAAATTGATTTGATTGTATAAACACTATATTCAACCCCCTTCTATAGTGTTGTGTGACCTAACAACCATTATGTGTTCACCACTACTCTGTATTCACTCGTCTCATTTACCAGTTATAATTAGGATTTACTATTAATTTCTCGGTTTGGCCTTGAATATTTTGAATTATGTGTATCTATCATAACACATACTATTTCAATTAACCGACAATGTATAATTGTCTGGTCCATACATTTATTCTTATCACCTACCCACCCGATAACAACAGATAAGGATTATATTTAATCATATAAAGTTTAATAGACAGGTGGAATCAAAATTTATATAACACGTAAATACATAAGGCACGCACCATTCATGTAACATATAATTCAGTTCATCAAAAAATTCGACTCAACGCGTTTAAAATTGAAATCGGGTCGAAATATGACTTTTCGATAGTTACGCAACTCAGAAACGTTTATAAAATCAAGAGACCTTTTGAGACGAAAGATTTTATATCTCAAAAGTGTTTTTAATAGAAGCAGAATATTTTTCTGAGTTTATACGCATTCGTTTCGTATTAAATAGACAAATAGTCTATTTATTACGAATAAAATAAGAATAATTCAATTAATAATAATATTAATTGAACTATAAATCCTTTTATATAAATTTTAAAAGCTCAAAATGATTTTTAAATCATTATTTGGCTTAATTATAAATAATTATATTTTATTTAACTATTTATAGATAAAATTAATTAATTAAATAAATTATCAATTAATTAAATCCAAAAATAATTAATTAAATTAAATTATAAATATTTAAATCAAATTTAGATTTTTTAAAATAATAAAGAAAATAATATTCTATATTTAAAATAATTCAGTTAATTATTTAATATAATTAACTAAATTGAATTTTGAATTTAAATCAATTTTTGAAATTGAATAATGAATTTTGAAATATTTTAAAACAAAAATTTCAGAAACCCAAACTGATTTGGGAGTTTGAGATTTTGGGAATTAAACCCAGGTCAATAACCCGGTTAAATTTCGACCCAAACGGATGAACCCGCCGGAATAAATGCATAATCCAGCGAGTGCAATTTCCAGCGAACCCAGTTCGGCCCTCAATCATCTCGTATTTCTCCATTTTTTATTTTGGTTTCGCTCAACACAACCTCAACAACATATCAAAAAATTAAGCAACATCACTACATCCTCAGTTCGTCATCTCCGACAGAAAACAAAGGAAAATTCGACCACTTTATCAAATTTCCGGCGATGTGTCAAAACACAACCAACCGATCGTTCTATATGTGAAAATAAAGCTTATGCAACACACAATCTATTGCTAATAGCAAAATCAACCCTCATATCACGAATAATCAAGAAAATTGAAATTAAAATTGAATAAAACAACAAAAAAACAAAACCTTGATTTAATCGATTTAGCAATAAAATCTAATAATTATTAGAATGAATCGATTCTATAAATCAAGATGAAGCTATTCATATCATCAAAAACAATCAAAACCCTCATAATTAAAAGCCCCAATTTCAAGCATAAACCTTAAAAATTCGAATTAAAAATTACCTATTGTTTGATGATTTGATGATGGATATAAGTAGTATGGATCATGGGCTTCAAATTGGTAACTCATACTTCAATTTCTGAGATCATCATCACCTTCAAATGATCGATGATCCTCAAGAACACCAAGAACAATTTTCAGAATTTTTATTTATTTCTGATTTTTTACCCCCAAAATTATTTAGGGCCTAATTATATCATTTAATAAAAATAATAAGTCAAAAATAATAATAACGGAGAATAATTTTTAATCCAATAAATTTCAAAATTATGTCAAATTTCCTAAAAATTACGAATAATCCAAAAAAAATACGATTTTGTGGGCTTTGACGTCACGGTAGGGGTTCCGAAAATCATTTTTCACGAAACGAAATATTTTCTAAATTAACTAGATGTTCAGAAAATCGATATGGTATACGCCATATTATGCAAAATAAGGCCAATTGCTCTATACGAAATATCAGCTATTAAAACCAAAACCTGAATATTATAACTTTTAATATAATCTATTTAACACATCATAAAATACCCGAAAAATATCCCGAACCATACAGAAACATATATAGCACATTATAGATAACCTTTTATGATCAATCATAACTTATAATATTATAAATCACATACTACTCATTTAATATAACATAAAACATTCGTAATTTTCCGGTCATTACACAAGTGGTATCAGAGCAGTCTAATTTATTGTTAATTAGAAAAGATCGAGATGTCAAGAAGTAAGTAACGAAAGCATGAAGATCCCAATCCTGAAGAAGGTTAACTACTCTACATCGAAAGTAAAGATGCTAATATTTCTTGAATCAATTGATGATAGGTAATCTTGATATCATCAATGATGGACTGCCCTACCTACAAAGCTTGTTTCAATGACACCATCTGTTCCTATACATTTATCTTGATATCACCAACGTTAGATATTGAAAAAGCTGTAATGCTTAAATATTTCAAGGTAAAAAACTATTCTCATAACAGTTTGGATAATGTTATGTCAAACAGGGTGATTGCTTGCAACAACTGCAAAGCTATATAGGATGCATTGGAAACTCAATGTCAAGGAACCCTAGAAATCAAGAAGAATAGAAGGGCTGTTCTTGTTAAGAGTATGAACAGTTTGATGTCTAAGTCTTGATAAAACAATTACTGACATTGATGA